>NC_079495.1:28802143-29059888 GCF_030052815.1 Hevea brasiliensis | reverse complement strand
AGATGAGGGCAAGGAGGTTCTTGTTAGAAATTGCTAATGGATATTGTAATCAAAATAAGATTCGAATATCGGTGAATTCAAATGGATAAAAGATAGGAAAGTTTGATCTATTGGGATGTATCGTAGTAACTATGCAATGTTCTTGATGTTTATCTTTGTAGCTGCAGATTACAGACTAACTTGAGATTATTGTGTAGAGCCACGTACTACCGATAGTACACCTAGATGAGAATAGTTGCCAACGGCATACATTTTAGTATAGTTATGCCATGTGAATTTAATTGTTAGAAATAAGTTAGAAAATCCTACTTAGAGATCTAAAACTCAAGAGTTAGAATATCGAAAGGTTATAGTTCAGTACAAAAGGAAGTAAGCTCTAGAATATTGACAGATAAAAAGAGTTATGGCAGTAGAGCTTTGAACAGTTGATTCATATATAACAAAGAAATATTACGAATGTGAGGAAGGCGTGGACTAGAATGGTCAGAGGACCAATGATCGATGAATGATTCTAACATGACCTCGGGGTCATTCAAGAAGGAACGTGAACCGAAATATTAGACAACACAATAGTAAGAGGAGATTAGTATTATACAAACAAATTAAACGTGGTATTAGATTGTTAAAAGTCTTATACAAATTGAGGAAAAGAAGATTATACGATCATATAGAAAGGAGAAATAAACGTATGACTATTGTAAGATGGCTACTGGGTAAAAATTTCGTGGACGAAATTTATTTAAGGGGGGGAGAATTGTAACACCCCTAAGTTCGGTAGTGCGTCGCTATTCCGGTGACCATCTTTGTCAGGACACTAGGATGCCTAGAACCACACTTCAATGAGAGTGAGGAGACATAAAATAATGAAATACAAGAAAAGAAAGTACAAGAAAAACAAAGGAAAAATGATAGTACAAAGAAAAGTGAGAAATCGAAAAACAGACAAAACCCGGTAATACCGAAAAATCAGGAACGTAACCCGAACAGGGGCATTATGGTCATTTGACACCCCGAATTGTCTTTTGACCTAAATGTCCATTAAAAATAAATAGTATTACACTTAGAAAATGAAATGAAAAATTTGTTTAGTGGTACCTAAAATAAATAGCCAAAAATGGAGTGGAAATGGTGTAAATAACACATTAAACTTATAATATGGTTAAATAATGTGAGTGGGCCACTAAGGGAATAAACTAAAGACATAATGGGGCAGGTGTACACCCATTATCACATCTGCACTTCACCTTCTTCATTTGAGTTCCTTCATGCCGATTTGAGAAAGAAAAGAACCACCATTGACGTTTCTCTCAAGCTTCACTTAACTCTCCATTTTCAACTCCAACCTCTTAGGTTTCTTCATTAAACTTTGTCTACACATCACAAGGAAGATATTGATACCAAATTTGAGAAGTTTGGTGAAGGTTTAGCAAGTTACAATCAAAGTTAACAAGGACTCAGCAAAAGGGAAAGAAATACTGAGTCAGGACCAGGAGACAAATATCAGAGGTTTGTGCACAACGGCTATTTCTTTTGAAATTTTCAATTGAAATGAATTATGACTATTTGTATATTATTGTTTTAAATTGTGTTTGTGCACAACAACTATTTCTCTTGAATTTTTCAATTGAAATAAATATTGACTATTTGTATATTATTGTTTTAAATTGTGGAAATGTGTTTGATGGACACTTATTGATTGAAAAACATTGTGAATGGTTTGAAACTGTGAAAAATTGTTTGAATGATATTGATAGATACTTATTGATTGAAAAGCACTGTAAATGGTTTTTGTGGAAATTGAAGTGAATTACGAATTGTGTTGCCATTTTGTGAATGAGATTATAACTTTGGAAATTTATTGGATTCTTACGGATCATTTAAATAAAATGTTTGGAATTGTTTTGACTCACAATTGGCATGACACGGATACTATGTTCCTCCTCCATTAATGGGGTGAGTGTGATATTCCTCCCTCTTTGACTTATCAGTCTGGGGTGAGTATGATTATGTTCCTCCCTCTTGACTTCCCAGTCTGAGGTGAGTGTGGATGAGTACTCATTATATAGCTAGCTTCTTCCCTCATTGATTTCGATTATTGGGGTGAGTATGTCTTGTCGTGGTGTACAACACGGCATATATGGAAAAAATTTGTGTAATGGCCTAAATTGTGTTATTGATTGGCAACATTATATTGTTCAGTTATTTGATCGAATTGTGTTATTGATTTGCAAAACGATATTATTCAGTTATTTGATCGAATTGTGTTATTGATTTGCAAAACGATATTATTCAGTTATTTGATCGAATTGTGTTATTGATTTGCAAAACAATATTATTCAGTTATTTGATCAAATTGTGATATTGATCGGCAACACTGTGTTATTCAGCAATTTGATCAAATTGTGTATGAATTGGCAATACGGTATTCTTAAACTATTTGACTAAATTGTGTTATTATGAATTTTGATAATTTGTGAATTGGAGTTTAAATTCCTTATGACATTCATTGTCTTGAATTTAACTATGGTTTTACGTATCCACTATTTTTATGGTTTATGAATTGTGATTTAAAGTTGTATTTGGTTAATGTTGTGCACCACTGAGACATTGTCTCAGCGATAGCTTTTTATTGCTGTCGCAGGTAGACAGACAGATAGGGCAGCAGACTAGGCTGCTAGTACCGCCAGCGAGAGATTTTTTGGGTATAGTGAGTATACCGCATTTTGTATTTTGTAATGTAATGTATATTCACTGTATGTATATTTTGTTTTTGGTTTTGAGCAGTTGCAAATTCAAATTGTACCTTGAAGTTGTAAATTAATTATGAGCTATTTGACTTGTAAAAACTGTATTATATTTCCTTATCTCAGACTTTGAAAAATTTCTATGGAATTGAGTTGATAAATTGTTGTATTGAGAAATGTATTGGAGTTGAGATTTGGAAAATTATTGAAGTGTCTTTCTGAGTTTTCAAGAACTGTTTTATCCAAAATACAGATGGCACTCTGCCAAAATTTTTATAGAAATTCCAAATAAATCAAATGAGTTAATTGTTTCACTTCAGTTCACAAAAGTTTTTAACACCTGTAAATAGTGCTCACCACTGTAAAAGAAGTAAGAAAAGTTTTTTAAAATCCCTTGTAGTGTACTTAATGGGTTATCAGTAGACGAAGTTGGTAATTCATTAGGTATACTACGGGATCATGTTATGCCTTACAGAGGGGTAGGGTGTGACAAGTTATATCCTCATCCATTACTCCATTCTTTTGAATGATAAAACCTAAGTAATTGAATTTATTGCTTTTTTACACCTAAACTCTATCCAAGTGACTTTGCTCCATTCAATCTATGAGAACTAATTCATTGGTTTCATCTACTAAAATAACTTTACCTATAAATAACATTCATCATGGATATCATATTAGATATATAATTTGATCATTAATTCATCCATAACTAAGGCAAATAGGTATAGACTCAAAGTCAATCCTTGGTATAAACTCACTATTTTAGGGAACTCATCCATATCTCCTCACACTCTTCTTATACTTGTAATTACCCCTTCTATATGTATTTAATTATATATTTGAGATCGACTCTTTTCTTCTTTATTATTAAAAATAAAACTTTGTTAGATACTTAAAAAAAATAATTATAGAAAACTCAAAACGAGGCCATTTTAGTTATTAGGTCAAAACTAAAATTCATGTCTCTCACTTTCTTTTCTCACTAAAATAATCATTATGCTGAATTAAATTAAAATACTAAAATATTTCAATATTATTATTTTTATTATTATTATTATTATTATTATTATTATTATTATTATTATTATTATTATTATTATTAAAATAAAACCCAAGCACAAATAATTAATTTTCCAAGACCTAAAGACTAAAATATTAATTTTTCAAAATCCAAGAATTAAAGTGTAACACCCCTAATTTTTAAATTAATTATCTTATGGGTAGATATTAATATTTTATTTTATTTAAATTTTGGGGAATTATTTGAAATTTTTCGAATTTTTGAAATCGAGTTCTATTTTCCGAAAATATAAAACTTTGATGATTTTTAAAAATTTATTTAATGATCACGTGGCAAAACTAAAAGTATATTTAGACTCTATGAATTTTTTTGAGTTTTATGGAATTTTTTCAGAATTTTTGGGCCTCGTTTTTTTGTCCTAGAGCAGAGTAAAAATTCAATTTCGGGTATCTTGAATCGAACCGGCCTCATCGAACCTAACTAGATTGGACAGGTTGAATCGGACTGACCTATTTTCTTTTTCTTTCTTCTTCTTCTCGCGGCCCCCGACACTCTCCCTCTCTCTCGCATTTTCTCTCTCCTCCCTCCACCCCTCGTCGGCTAGCCACCGCCCCAGCCTCCTCAGCTCGTTAGCGCACCTCCAGTGCCCTTTCCCCTCGCCGGCCATTGCCAGTAGTGCCAGAAAAATGTGCCCAAAGACGCTTACGTGCGCAGCGCGCCATTTCATCTTCTCGGGCAGATTCTGGCCTATCTGACCACCAATCGGATCGAGTCTTGTATCAAAATACTTCTACACCTCGAGAGCTTTCCAAAAACACCAAGAACACCAAAATCTATCGAGCGGTTTGTCCAATTTTTTCTCGAAAAGTTTTAGCCCATTTTGACTTTCGTGCTAGATTTCTCGAAAACCATAAACCCCACCAAAAATCCAAGAGTACCGGAGTGCTCCACTCGTTCAGAGCTTCACGGCAATACCCATTTCAAATTTTTTTGACATCGTTTTTCGGTGGGTCTCATGAGATTTCATAATATTTTTTCGAGCATTAAATGATTTTAGAAAATTTCATAAAAATTATATACTAACTCCTGTGTTGTGGGCTTCGTGTAGGTACCTTCAATTCGCGGAAATTCAACAGTTGCTCAGATTTACAATTTTGGATCGGGCAAACAGGCTATCAAAAAAGTCTCTGAATTGGGTCGAGGTTATAGGCTACTCCACCATTTTCAGACATCTCAAACGCGTCTCCAGGGTCAGAATTGGCATAGGTAAACCTGAACCCTTATTTTTCTTAATTACCTAATGCTTGATTTCGATTAAAAATCTATAAAATATTCGTGATATGGTAGAAAAATATAATTCCTTTTGCGTTAGCTCTATAATATTACTAAGGACGGTGGGGCAAAGTTTTAGAATTTTTAGAGCTCATTTGGATAGTTTTTGCAAAAGGGGTAATTGTAGGGACTAAATTATAATTTTTCAAATTGTGGTTGTTGACTATTTGGATGGGCCCGGGAGGGGCCATGTGATGTGATTGAGTTGTGGATGCGTGACTTGTAGATATAGAAGTACATTTTAAACCCTTTTTCAGGTTGGGTAGGTCCTAGGTATAGGGGAGATTCTGCCAGATTTTCAACATGACTTAGGGTGTCTTTGGTCTTTTCCAAGCTTGTATCAAGTCAAATATATTAAATAATTGCAATGAAATTTGTTAGGTGAGTCAGGACAGTCTTTCTCCTTCGCCCAGCCACCGCAGTGACCACGGTTAAGTCTGTGAGTAAAATATTAATTTTAATTATAATTTTGATATTATTATATGTTCCAGCATGCCCATGTATCACTTATAAATATGTATCTATGTAGTTAAACACTAGGCACATTTTATATTGCATTCATAATTGATAAAGTGCCATGGATATTGTTTGTGGTAATTTGGAGCAGTGTGCGTGCGTGTGGTATGGTATTGGTTATGGACAGGATGGGTAGACACAACTTGAGAGACACTCGCTGGTAGAGGTTGGTTTAAGAGAGCTGTATAGGGCATCAGCTCCCATATATGTACTGTTTGAATAGTGTTGGGTATGTGAGTGTTCCAAATTGCCTTTTTACTGTTATGATGTGGTTTGTATGAAATTTATGATGATGTTGCATTCTATTTCTTAGGATGCATTAGCTTTAGATAGATATAGAAATTATGGTTAAAATTAGTATTTTACTCTCTGAGTCGAACACTCACTTCTGTTCATCAATTTTTATAGGCTACAGGAGTATTACTTGTTGTGACTAACCTGCTCTTCTTCTTCGTAGGTCAATTAGTAGTATTTGATGTATTTTGTACAATTGAGTTAAATTTTAGACTCTGCATGTGTTAGGGGCATTTTAATTAGTTTGGGTCTATAATATAATATGGTGTTGAATTTGTAAGATTATTAATTGCATGCATTACTGGATTGGATGAGGGAGCTTAGCTCCCATTGGATTTTTTATATTATGAGCATGTGGAGGGTGAGCTAAGCTCCCCAATTTATTTTATATTGTGTTTACAGATTGGACGAGTCAAAAACTCTCTGTTGAATGGTCCATTTTATGGTCGGACTCTGTTCGGTTGAATTCTTGAAATTGGGCCCAAATGGGCCTTAGGATTGGGTGGAGGAATAGTTAAACTTACTAAGAGTCTCGGGGGCTCTAGGCTGGCCCAGGTTCTAGTGCCGGTCTGGCCCATAGGTTGGGTTGTGACAAATGTGGTATCAAAGCTTAGGCGCCAGATTCATAGGGAGTATATGTCTAAAGTTTTGGGAAGAGTCTAATAGGAGTCACATGCGGAGAATAGGGTCCCATTCGTCCTTGCATTGTCATCTCTGCTTCTAGTTTTTGCTTTATATAATTGTGTGTAAATATGAGTCTATAGAGCTATATAATATGCCATTTTGAATTTTTTTGAGCTAATGCGATTGAATTTCAGGAAAATGCGTAGAAGTAGAAGAGCTGCCACTGCACTAGAACGGGATGTGCCAAATGAGGTATCAGCACAGGATGAGGTGCCTACCCCGAGGAGGCAGGGTAGGAGACCTAGAGCTGCTCAAGTAAAAGAGCAGCTGCCACCAGTTCAGGAATAGTTTTTTGTGGCCCAGGGTCCCATGGAGATAGGGCCACGGTTCAGATACTCACCTGTAGGAAGTTGAACCTATTGAACTAACTATGGAGTCGCGAATGTGGCAGAGTTGCGTGCTAATAGTCTGGGGACTAATGCTTGCCTTGAAATGAAGAATACCAAGCTAGAATGTAATCGAGCCGGAATGACAATGAATGAGATGGAGCTCGGAAAATAAAAGTGGATATAAAAGTGATGAGAACGGAACTGAAACTAAGAAAGGGTATCGCAGAGAAATGAACAAACTGAAAATCAAGAATTCCAGTGTCCAATCCTCTTCCAAAGAAAATACTTTAGAAAACTGGTTTCTGAAGTTTTTCTATCTTAAAAATAGCAGATTAGCAAAACTGAATCAATTTTCAGAGCCTTTCCACTATAATCACCACCCTATATTTCATCCTCTCCCTTCAACAGTTTTCATGCAGGTATTTATAGGGAACGGGTGCTCTCAATGAAGGGTCAGGATATTCTTTGAGGGAGATGAAAGGTTTGGATTTTAAAGGGCATGATCTGACGCTTGGGAATTAAAGAGAATCAAAACGAACGACTGAGATCCTTTTTTGAATATTTGTCCTTTTTCTTTTCTAATCTGACAGCTCCAAATTTTCTTGTCAGGGGTGATCCGAGGGCTGGGAATAAAAAGCGCCGGCCTTGTCGTCTTCTTCTTTGATCCAAGGGCTCCGGACTTGTCCTTACAAGTAAGATCAACGGTGGAGATTGGGATGTATAGGACTGTCATGACATACTCTGGTACTTGTCAGTAATGTGGGCAATTGAGGCGTGTGGTGGAGATCTCGTCTGCAATAAATGCTCAGACCTTCTCTATATATATACCTTCAATAGGAAACTTTTCCGCATTTGATTTTCTCCTCTTTCCTTCTCACTTTTCCTGTTCTAGCTGCTCCGGCAATAATCCCGGCTATGATAACTGCTTTTGATCTTTTTCTGGCTGTTCACCTTGTTTATCAACTGGAAATTTATGACCCTGGTGATCAGAAAATCACTATGGTCACCTCTGATGACAGTGAGAGAACTGGACCAATTTATCGGCCCAAATCGAGAACATCGATTGTGTTGACCTCGAATCGGTCAACCGATGTAATCGGTGAGCCGATTTCGGGCGAGAAGACTGCTAATTTCCCTCCGATCTTTGGTGACTGCCCTTCGAAGTTCATTTCGCTTCTCACCACATTGGGTGTCCCAATAGCAGCTCGGTTCCGAGCGATAACATTGATGATGACCTCTCTCATCCTCATAAGAGTCATAGTCATCCCATCTGAGCTGTACATCTATCCGATGTCGATGGCCGGTCTCCTGATCAGACACATCTTTTGATTCAGCCACGAGACTAGGCTTTGACATAGGCCTTCACTAGATAGGGTGTACTGCCGATCTCTAGAGATCGCCCAAATGATGTAATCTCCCCTTTAATGTAACCCGATCCCTAGTGATCGCTCAAATGATGTAATCTCCCCTTTAATGTAATCCGATCTCTAGAGATCACCCAAATGATGTAATCTGCCCTTTTGGAAATGAAATTTTATTTTGACAATTATTATTGCATTGATTATTTTTTGATCTCTGATGTGTTCATCCGATCCGATTCCTAACTGAATAGCCCTTAACCGATCCGCAATTCCAAACATCTGCCTTAATTCACCGATCTTTAACTAGCAGATCTCCCTTTATTTAATTGTGGAGATTCCAGAATATTCGTGAGACGTGTCAGAAAAAGCTAGCAAATCTCGCTAACCGATGCGCCGCTTGGGACATCGTGAGCATTAAATGCTCAAACGGGTATAAATAGGGGATGGGTTAGCCAGTTGCTCCCTTATGTCATTTTCAGCATCTCACGAGCGATTCCAAAATCCTCTCGTCTTTTCAAGTTCTTCCGACACCGATCACACTCCGGTAAGGACTTTGATCTTTCTTATAGTTTAAATTTTCTCTTTTCTTTGAAAATGAGTGGCGCCGAGGGTCAGAGAGCAGTGAGCCCCCCTTCTGTTCATGTCTCGTGGTCGTCAGATGAAGTTGAGGTGGTCGGACCGAGCGGGAGATTTGAACCTCCTACATCCTCTGTTCCAACCCGTGGTCAAGTGGGACCCTCAAGACGAACGCATTCTTTAGGGAGAGAAAACCTTCTCGTGGATGAGCTGCCGTCAATCCTTCAAGAAACCGACCTGCAGTCTTTTAGCAAAGAGTATAACATTCGGGGCGATTCATACGAACTTATCAAGTGTCATGGCGATCTCCGAGCCGATCACTTCTTTGAAGAAAATGACATGATTATGGTATATGAAGAGCAATTGAAAGCCGAGCTGCGGTTCCCTCTTGACGACTTCTTCAAAGAAGTTCTGAAATTCCATCAAGTGTGCATAGCTCAAGTTCACCCGAACTCATAGCAGATCCTAGTAGCCTTCAAAGGCCTCTGCCGAGCTAAGGGGCTCAGACCAACGACGAAGGTATTCGCCGAGCTACACAGGCTAACTCATCAAAAGGACGACGAGTATTGGTTCTTTCAGGCGAAGCCACATTGTTGGCTTTTTACCGACCTGCCCTCCTCCCTGAAGAATTGGAAGAATTGTTTTTTCATTCTGAGGAGCAAGGTTCCGAGCGGTTTTGAGGGTTTCCCCCGTAGCTGGCTGCATCAGGGCCCATTAATTCCCAAGCGCATCACCCTGAATAGGGGAGAAGGCATAATGGTGATGGAGTTGAAAGATCAGGCGGCCACTTAGAAGTTCTCCTATTTAGATGCGGTGACGGTCGAACTGCATCATTGGACAATGCAGCTGATTACCGATAAAGAACGCGGGCTTCAGCTCTTTGACCTCGGCCTCGGTACTTTCTATATCTCTGATCTCTGAGCCTTAGCAAACTCACTGACTTTTTCTCTGTGCAGGCATGGCGGGCAGCGAGGCTTCCAAGGAGAGCCAAAAGCGGAAGAGGGAGGTCTCCAGGAAGGTTCGGGAGATGAAGTATGCCGAGGTCTCTCAGACACCAAGGAACGATCCAGGGGAGACACAGGGAGGCTCATCCCGACCCTCGGGACCATTGATTTCTGAAGTATAAGTGGTTCGGTCTCCTCCGCGACATGAAGAGCCACCACCACCTCCTCCGGTTGCTTCGAGTGCGGAAGGGGTCCTTCCCAACCTCCTGTGAGGACCCTTTCCCGAGGTGCTCAAGTCCTAATCCACTCGCTGGAGAAAAACAGCACGGTTCGAGAGAATCTGGGCTTTGCTAAGGTCTTGGGGTCCTCCATCTGCCTTCAGGAGGATCAGGATAGGCTGACCCCGAACATTCTCGATGATATCCTGACCCGGACTATGAGCCTGAGCGTGGAGAGTTTGGTGAACCAACAAATTGTCCGGGAGAAAGCTCACCGTATGAGGCAGGAGATCGAGAAGGTGGGTCATGAACCAGCTTCCCTCCGATCCCAACTTTCATCCGCCCAAAACTATATAGCTGAAATTGAGGGGCGGATGAAGTTCTAAGAGGATAAGTAGACCGAGTAAGCTCATGTTCTTGAAGAGGTTCGGGCGCTCTGAGCCGCTGATGTCGCTCGCCTCACTGATGAACTCAAAGCAAAAGAAGAAGAGGCAGTGACAAGGGAGGGCGGCACTTATATGAACGCCCATGGGGACCTTTTGGCCGAGCTCAAGAAGCGTTATCCCATAAAGGAATTTTCCTGGATGGTAGACCTGGCTCCGCAAGATGAAGAGGATAGCGAGGAGGAGGCTGAAGGTGAGAGAGGACGTGAATAAAATGTTGAACAGGCTGGGGGTGATCCTCCAGCCGAATGACTTGTATAAATTTTTAATTTGAAATGAAATGAAGTCCTTTTTTTGTTCATTGAATGGATGAGATCGGAAAGTATCTAAGTCACCTGAGCGCCTGATTGTCTAAACGTATTAGAACAACTTGAAAGCAATTATTAACCTATGTATGAGAGATCGGTAAAACTTTATAGACATGAGATCGGCCTAAATCGAGAACAAACACTGAACGGAACTTAAGATTATCAAAATTGGAAACCTGATCTGAACACTTAAGATCGGAAGCACCATTAAGCCGGATTAAAATCTTAACTTTATTGAACAGTTAAGTACAATATTTATGAAAGGGGGATCAGATGGCATGAAGACCTAATGATGGTTCAATTTTGTTTGACAAGAAATCAGCTGTGTGATTGACTGGCAAAGAGACTTGGTAATTGATTTGAGAGATCGGCTAGGATTTAAATGATATGGAGATTCGGTATTGGATCAATTCATTTTGAAGAGGGATCGGAAATATGATTAACTGGCAAAGAGATCGGACATGACTGGAGACTTAGTGCTGGGGATCGACTTCAAACCCTGTTGATTTTTGGGGGGCCGGCCAAAATATGGTGTCGACAAATTTTTAGTAATATTTATTCATATTTTAGGTCATAATAATTATTTACTTAACTAGACAGGTAGGCCAAAAATCATCTCTGAAGATGAAATGACCAAAATGCCCTCCGTTTGGCTTATTAAGCCAAAATCGTCTGTACTGATCGAAAAATTTTTCTAAACCTTTTCTTGGCATTCTAATGCCATAAAAACCTCAATGACTCTTCTCTAAAGTCCCAAAAATTATTTCATGAATTTTCTCCCAGGTTTAGGGCTTCTAGTTGCGAAGACTGCAACTTCCCACTGGGTTACCCATTGCTAGGGCACCGGCTCATTTAACTTGATTGTATTTTATTTCTAAAATTTTTCCTAAATTTTTCTTATTAATATTTGAGTTATTTATGATTCCTCACTCTAGTTTAAATATTTTTCCAGGTGTTCTAGCTGTCCAGACCGACACCGGTCACCGGAACAGTAGAATGTACAAAATTGCTATAGTGAGGGTGTTACATTAAAAGTCCAATTGGTGTGCCAAAATAGAAGTTGGAGTCAGATTTAGAAAGTTGCTGAAATATAGTACACAGCCTGTATGTTACTACATAGCCTGGGGTGTGTAAGTTGCTAAAGCTGATGGCCTCTTTTTGGATGGGGGCAGAGAAGATTTGAGTCTGTTGACCCTAACCTCCTAACCTAATGGACTAGTTACTAACACGTCATAGTCCATTTGTACACACTGGATAGCAGTAGAACACATCACACTAGCACTGACATATGAATGTGTGGAGCCAGGATCAAACAACACATATGCATCTTGGTCAAGGATAGAGAAAATACCAGCTACTACGTCTGATGTTTTAGCCTCCTCTCTCTGTTTCATGGTATAGACTCTAGCTGGTGTGCCACTTGGTTCTGGCTGGTTAACAGTACTCTGACTTCCATGAGTGCTACCAGGACCCCTACCTCTGCCTCTGCCTCTACCTTGACCAACTGGCTGTGACCCTCTAGGTGCAGAGACTTGAGTTGATCCTTCAGATGTAACAGAAGGTCCAGATCGGCGTGGACTAGTACAATCTTTAGCAAAATGTCTGCTCCCTCCACAGTTAAAACATGTTTTGGTGTCTGAATCCAACTACTTACATTCTTAAGCTAGGCCTCAACCCAGCATCAAACCTCTTACATCTGTCTCTGGGGGTGGAGACTAAGCTTCCAACATAATGACTTAGCCTTAAAAAGTCTCGCTCATACTCTGCTATTGTTCTGTCCCCTTACTTCAGGCTCAAGAATTCTTGCAATTTCATATCTACATAAGCATTGGGAACCCATTTCTGCCTGAATTCCCTCAGGAAGTCTATCCATGTCAGTACAGTTGGCTCAACCAAGCTGTGGGGGATGATCTTCCACCATTTATATGCACCCCTTGCAATAAAAAAACAGAGTACTCAAACTTCATCTCTTCTACACACTGTAACTTTCTGAAAACCCGTTCCATTCTCTCTAACCGCTGTTCTGCCTCCAGTGGATCCACAGTGCCCTTAAACTCGGTGGCCCTAAATTTCATTAATTTTTCATATTGCCGAGTCGAGGGCTGTGGTTGTGCTGCAGGTGCTTGCATCTAAGCATGAGGTGGTACATTTCTCACTATTTGTTGGAAAAATGTAGCCATCTGCTGTGCAAACTGAGCAGGAAACTGTGGTGCTGGAGTAGGAGTTGGAGTGGCTGACCCACTCACGTTTTGGAGTGCTGGGGCTTCCCCTTGGACCTCAGCCTCGACAGATTGCTCCATGGAATGATCTCCCTCTTCCATTCCGTTTCTCAAAAATTTCTACTTCTTGAGATCAAACACAATGAGGTTGACCTCCGTTAGTGCATATTCATAATGTAAAAATGTCATATGTATCAATTAAAGACACTTGAGCAGTTGTACTTATCAAACAAATATTCACATACATAATCAAAATTCATTGCAAAATCATGCTCTGATACCACTAAAACATGTCACACCTTACCCCTCTGTAAGGAATAACATGAACCTGTAGAATACCTAATGAACTACCAAACTCCACCTACCGATAACTCATTAAGTATCCTACAAGGGATTTTAAAACCATTTGCTTATATTTTGGAAGTGGTGAGCATTTTAGTAAGAATTAAAAACATTTAATTGAAGTTTCAAAACTAGTAAAAAATTTTATCCATTTTTATTTGTCCGCAAATTTTAGAAAAATTTCGGCAGATTACCGTCTGTATTTGGAGAAAACAGTTCTTCAAAGGCCTATAAAAACACTTCTAATAAATATTTCCATAACTTCCAACCTCCAAATAATCTCAATTCAACTCAAAATTTTTAGATCAAACCATTTCAAAATAATTCCATCAACATTGCATTCAGTAAAGCTAATTTACATTCACAAGTTTAATTTACAGATATAAAATCCAATGATAATACTATTACAGTTTATAAATACAACTACTCAACTTTACATTAATACATATGAATAATATTTATTTACATCAAACTAAATTACATTGGGTATAAAATAATACCCGTACAAAAATATCAGTGAAGTCCTTGTCAATTCAGCAGCTCACTCTGCTGCTTTGTCCTTGCCCTTATCTACGATAGCAAAATAAACTATCGCTAAGTATAAAAATACTCGGTGGTGCACAATAAAAATTTGAAATGCAATACATAAAACATTCATTGACAAATCACAATTTAAATATTTCGCAATTATCAAAACTCATTATAGCACAATTTTGGTCAAACAATTTAATAAACATAGTGTTGCCAATTCATACACAACTTAAGCCATGACACAAAATTTCCAATCAATGCCGTGTTGTACACCACAACAAAGCGATCTACAACCCCACTAACCGAAATCAATGAGGGAGGTAGCTAGCTAGCTAATGAGTACTCATCCGATCTACAACCTCAACTGGTAAACCAGAGAGGGAGGAAAATAATCGATCTCAACCCCATAAATGGAGGAAGAATAATAAGGCACTGTCATGCTAAGTGTAAATCAGAAATCAATTTAAAACAATTTATTCAAATATTGCATGCAAAATCAAATTAATTTCCAAAGTCACATTTCATTCACAAAGTGGCAACACAAAAGTTCTTAAACTCATAATTAACACAGAAATTTCATAATGTGTACTAAATTAAATTCTCAATGAGAAAATGCTTAAATATGGTTTATTGTGCACAAACCTGACATGAGTCGCCTCTAGGCCTTGACTCAGTCTTTTAGACCTTTTGGGTCTTTTTTAGCTGAAACACGAAATTTATAGTGTCTCAGTATCTTTACCTCACACTAATTCCAATAATTAATCCCAATATGATTAAACTTACATTCTTGAAAATTTTCATGTTGGGGTTACTATTCATGATACTATTCAAGTCAAAATATTGACTTTCTTATGCTTAAAAGGTATGGGAACCCCAACTATACTCATATACCACATTTTGATTACCAATTTTGTTGGTTTTGGTTATTTTCTCAAAACTTAAGTCTTTTAGGCAAACTTTTAAATTTTCAGTTTTGGTGACCTATTTTGCACTGTTCCATTGGTCATGTTGCTGTTAGAATTTGGCCATGTTTTCTTCATAGAAATTGTTTCTTATTGTCTTAAATTTATTTCTCTTTTTGAATCACTCCATTTGGAGTTTTGTAGCTCAAGTTATAGCCATTTGAATCATGGCTGCCGGATTGGTCTAACCCAGATTTTCTGGGCACCAAAACTGGTTCTGGCAGTTTTAGGTCACTAACTTTGGGTGGCTAAATGACTTGGTTAAGGGCATAATTTGGGTTTATGTTCTCATGAAAGTTGTAGGGCTATGTCTCGGCTTTCTACCGATAAAAGTTTAGGTCATTTAGACCTACCTAGCCCAAGTTATGGCTAAATGAACAAACACTGTTCATTTGGTCATTTTTGTATAGGGCAGAACACCCAATTCCGGATTTGGTCAATTTGTTCACTAGGTTTTAGTCACTTTCTAGGCATGATTCCTGAATGAAAAATGTGTCATTTTGTGTCTAATTTCATTCCCAATTGGCCTCACACCAATTGGGGTTGTAAATTTTTAGTTTTGGTCCCTGAAAGGGACCTTGGTCCTGCTGCCTGCATAATGCCTATAACCAATCCGAATTTAAACTCAATTCCAACACTTCCTACACACCCCAATTGGTCACATATGACCATTTTTCAGCTCAAACAAGGTCAAACACACCATTTGACCATTTCTCCAAATTTTGCCTCCCAAACCCTAGGTCCAAAACCCTAACTTTGCTACTTGACTTAATTCTTGAAATTAAAATGTATACACATTACCTACACACTCATTTAAGCTTATATACACTTTTAATTCAATCAAAACACATATTCTCATAAATCTATGGCTGGCCGAATCACACATAGTCCTCCAAAGATGTTTTCTTTTCATTTTAAATATATTTCTAGGTTTATTCAACTATAAACACAATAATTCAACTAGAAATTCAAAGTTTAGCTTACTAACCTTCTCTTTGAAATTCAACCACCCAATTCCTTCACTTTTCTTTCAAACTTTCTTGATCAATCTTCCTTTCTAGTTGCCCAAACAAGGTTTAATTATGGAACTTGCAATTTTTATGGCTAAATTTTAGTTTCTTCAAGCTCAAAAATGAGCTTTCATGGAGGATTTTGAGAGGGAGAGGGTGAGAGATGAGAGACGGCAAAAATGGGTGAGGAAGACAACTTTTTTCTTTTCTTTTCTTTTATAAATTTTGACTTAATTACTACATAATTATCCCACATTTTTTTTAATATTTGATGTAATAACTTTTTCACTTTTTCTTTTTCTTTCCTTTTTTTTTTTAATTTTTCTATTAGTTCTTTAATTTAATTTCCAATTCCAAAATTTTCTTTTCTCCGATTTTATTTGACAGTCAGGTCAGGAGTCAGCTCTAGGGGTCAATTGACCAAATTTTCCCTTGCCAGTTCGACCCGGTTTGCAAATAATTCAATATTTCTTCTGGATCCCTGACCTAATTATTTGACTGGCTTAATAATTCTTTTTCGTGATTTTCTCTTTTCCACTGTGTTCGCAATAGTCCTAAGGACTGCGGCGTCACATTTTATGGTTCAAAATTTGAGTTTAAATCGACCTCGCAGTCCTTCCTGAGAAGGTCACCCATCGCTGTGACTCTCGGCTCATTTAACTTCTCGTGTTCTATTTTTCTTATTTATACTTAACTAATTGACAATCACTAATTATTTGTGTTCAGGGCTTCTCTAGGTGTCTTAGATGTGGTTCTAATCCCCTTAATTATCCGGACCGACACCGATCAACGGAATAGTGAAATATACTAGGCTATACAAATAGGGGTGTTATATTAATGATGAGGGGAAAATAGCAGTTGCATGGCATGTACAAGCAGTGTTGATTGATCAGATCAGAATGGCTGCTCAGAATGATCAGAAGTATCAGAAGCTATTAGAAGAAGTCAAACAGGGCAAGAAACTCGAATTCTCAGTGAGAGATGACGGTCTACTACTTCACCAGGGTAGAATGTGCGTTCCTAATGACGTTGACTTGAGATAGATTATTTTGAAGGAAGCACATGAGTATCCTTTTTCTATGCACCCTAGTGGCACAAAAATGTATAGAGGGCTGAAACAACACTACTGGTGGATGGGTATGAAAAGAAATGTAGCAGAATTTGTTTCCAAATGCCTAACTTGTCAGCAAGTAAAGGCAGAGCATCAAGTACTAGCTGGTTTGTTACATCTACTACCAGTACCAAAATGGAAATAGGAGAGAATAACTATGGATTTTATGATGGGACTTCCAAGGACACAGAAGAGTCATGATGCAGTATGGGTTATAATTGACAAACTGACCAAGTCTGCTCATTTTCTGCTTGTCCGGATGGACTACAGTTTAGAATGATTGGCCAAGTTATACATAGATAAGATAGTAAAACTGCATGTAGTGCCAGTATACATTGTATTAGACAGAGATTCTAGGTTCACTTCTAGATTCTGGGATAGTCTTCAGAGAGTCCTAGGAACTAGGTTGAACTTTAGCACGGCATTCCACCCACAGATAGATGGCTAGTCTAATAGAGCAATTCAGATCTTGGAAGACATGCTACGGGCTTGTGTGATTGAGTTTGAGGGCAGTTGGGACACACACTTGTCTTTGATTGAGTTTACTTACAACAACAGCTAGCAATCAAGCATTGGGATGCCTCCATATGAAGCTTTGTATGGCAGAAAATGTAGAACCCCATTTTGTTGGGATGAGGTAGGTGAAAGAAAAATGATTGGGCCATAAATTGTTCAGCAAACTGAAGAGAAAATCAGATTGATCAAATATCGACTTAAGACTACATCAGACCGTCAGAAGTCCTATATTAATCTGAAGAGAAGAGATATTGAGTATGCAGTGGGTGAGAAAGTATTCCTCAAGGTTTCCCCTTGGAAGAAAATTATGAGATTCAGCAGAAAGGGGAAACTGAGTCCTCGTTTCATTGGGCCATATGAGGTTCTGGAGAGAGTGGGTCCTTTGGCATATCGTTTGACACTACCTCCAGAGTTGGAGAAGATATGTAACACCCTCCCTGTAGCAACTCTGTATATTCTACTATTCCGATGACCAATATCGGTCCGAACAGCTAGAAAGTTCGAAAAAATATTTAAACTAAAGTAAGGAACCATAATTAACTCAAATATTAATAAGAAAAATTTAAGAAAAATTTTAGAAATAAAATACAACTAAGCTAAATGAGTCGGTGCCCTAGCGATGGGTAACCCAGTGGGAAGTTGCGGTTCTCGCAGCTAGGAGCCCTAGACCCAGGAGAAAATTCATAAAATAAGTTTTGGACTCTAGAGAAGGGTCATTGAGGTTCCTATGGCATTAGAATGCCAAGAAAATGCTTAGAAAAATTTTTCAATCGGTGCAGACAATTTTAGTCTATTAAGCCAAACGGAGGGCATTTTGGTCATTTCGCCTTCAGAGTTGATTTTTGGCCGACTTGTCCAGTTAAGTAAATAATTATTATGAAATAAAATGTGAATAAATATTTCTAAAAATTAAATTGAAAATAAGTAGAGAAGAAAAGGAAAGAAAATGAGATTAAAGGACAATTTTGACATCACATGATGTCATCAACCCTTTCCTCACCCAAATCCGAAACACCTTCCACAACCAAACCACCATTGAAAGCTTATCAAAGCTTCAATTCCCACCTTAAACCACCTCAAAACCCTAACTTGCCTTGATTAAAAATTATCCCTACCACTAGAGCAAGCCTTGGGCAGTAATTTGAAAGGAAGAAAGTGAAGTTTTTAAGTCTTGGAAAATGACTAAGTGAAGGTTAGTGCCACTTTTGTTTATTTTTCTCTTATATTCTTTGTTACAAGATTAATCTAAACTAGAAAATATGAAAATGGAACAAATGAAATTGTGGAGTTAAGGTTTGGGAGAAACCTAGGGTTTGCTCATGTGTTGGTGAATGAAAGTTTAAATGGTCAATTAGTGACCATTTGGCTATGTATGATGAAGAAATGAAGTGAGTTGTGGCTTGGTATTTGAATTTGGGTGAGCTGCCTTGGCTGACCTGCAGGACTGGTTGTGAGTCCAACAGGTTTGGGCAGCTATAAATAGAGTTGTATAGGTTTAATTGGTGCAAGGCCAATTGGACATGAAACTAGACACAAAATGGCACCACTTTGTTGAAGAAACCTTGCCCAGAAAACCAAACCAAGTTGGCTTAAAAATTGCCCTAATCCGGATGACTTGCATTCTACCAGGGCAAAATGACCAAATGAATAATGTCTATTCATTTGGTCATAACTCAGTCTAGAAAGGTCCAATTGACCTGAAATTTTACCATCAGAAAGCTGAGATATATACCTACAACTTTCATGAAGAAACCAAACCCAAATTTTGACCATAACATATTCAAAAAGTGACCTGCAATCACTGCATGTTCAAAAAGTGACCTGTAGTCACTGCACAAAACACTGTAGATTTGGTCAGTCCAGAAAATCTGGAAAGCTTGCAATCCAGCCAATTATGGTGTTTAGGCCATAACTTGAGCTACAAAACTCCAAATGGAGTGATTCAAAAAAAGAAATATAACTAGACACAATAAGAAACAACTTTTATGTTGACAACTTTGCCAAATTCCTACTGTAAAAATAACCAATGGAACAATAAATACAAGGCTTTAAATCTGAAATTTTTGAATAACTAACACTAAGCTTAGAAATGGTATTGGCAACCAATACCAACAATTTTAGAATGCAAAATGTGGTATGTTGGGAGTATTAGAACCAATGTACCTATTGTCTATGCAAAAGTCAACATTTTAGTTGACTAAGGAAATGAATAGTAACACCTAAACCTAAATTTCAAGAATTGTAAAGTTTAAAAGTGTAATATGCCCTAGTACACCTAGTAAGATTGGTTTGGATAGGTTGGCATGCCAATAGGGTTCAGTTAGCTGTACTGCACATGGCACTATGCCATTCTGTGATTTTATGGCTTTTAGCCATTCTGACATTGTGTTGAGACTTGGCCTTATGCCTAATGTTATTACAGCTTATTAGCTGTTCTGTTGCACACCAGGAGATACATATGTGACCGATGGTGTAACGGCCTAAGGTACTTGATTCCCAGTGTCAGTTTACCCGTTTATCCAGTCCAGTCATCCAGTATAGGTTACTTGGGCAACCAAAAATGAAAGTAGATAAATTTAATGAAATTATGAATATAACAAGTACATAATAAATAAGATTACAAATAATGATCAAAAAATGGTTTACATAAGGCATCAGAACATGCACTGCATAATTATTTTCTGTTATTTCTTTTATTCTATTATTGGCACCACTAAGCATTATTGCTTAGCGCGTTACTTTTTGCCACGCGTCGGTTCTGGAGAGATCGATAGAGAGCCCAGTAGACCACAGACTGGGTGAGATCATCTGCAGCTCTGCATAGTATCCGTGTCACCTCACCGACATCAGTGCATTGGTAGGACACTAGGTTTCATTTTGGGTATTTTGTAATTAATTTTTATTTTCTCATATGTAATTGAAACTTATGTAATGTATTTTGATATTAATGTAAATAGTGAAAATTATGTTTATGAATGAAAAAAAAGTGAATATTTATTTATGACTTTTACATGAATGTCATATGAGATGAATGATTGAGAAATGAAAAAGTTGCTAAAAAATATTGAGATTTTGTTGATGAAATGGAGTTTGGGATTGATTAAAAATTTTGGAAGTGTTTTTCACAGGTTCCGAAGAATTGTTTTCTCCATTTTTAGCCAGTACTCTACCGGATTTTCTATAAAATTTGCGGAACCTCAAATAAATTGATGTTTTCCATAAATGACTTAAATAAATTATACTTCACCAATTGTACTTCATAGCTATGATAAAAATAAATAAGGAAGGATAAAAATGATTGAAATAAAATAGGGTGTTCTGGTACACTGTGTGACACATCTTACTCGGCTATATGTAGATGGGTACGGGTGTTACAAGATACATAACATCTTCCATGTATTGATGTTGAGGAGGTATAGATCTGATCCATCTCATGTACTACCAGTAGAAGAGATTGAGGTGAATTCAAACCTCACATATGAGGAAGAACCCATAGAGATTCTAGCTTATGAGGCGAAGCAGCTACAGAACAACCAAATACCATTTGTGAAAGTGTTGTGGAACCATCATTCAGGCCAGGAGACTACTTGGGAACGAGAGGAGGACATGAGGAGACAGCACCCACAGCTGTTCAGAGATTGATACCAGGCAAAATTTCGAGACAAAATTTATTTTAAGGGGGCAAGAATTGTAACACCCCTATTGGTATAGCCTGGTACATTTTACTATTTCGGTGACCGATGTCGGTCTAGACAATTAAGGAGATTAGAACCACATCTAAGACACCTAGTTAAGCCCTGAACACAAATAATTAGTAATTGCCAAATAGTTAAGTATAAAGAAGAAAAACAAAGCATAAAAAGTTAAATGAGCTGGGAGTCACAGTGATGGGTGACTTTCTCAAGAATGACTGCAAGGTCAGTCTAAACTCAAATTTCGAACTGTAAAATATGATGCTGCAGTCCTTAGAACTATTGAGAACACAGTGGAAAAGAGAAAATCAAGAAAAAGAATTGTTAAGCAGATCAAATAATTAGGTCAGAGATCCGGAAGAAATATCGAATAACTTATAAACCGGATTGAACCAGTGAGGGGCAATTTGGTCAATTCACCCCTAGAGCTGACTCCTGACCTAACTGTCCAATAAAATTGGAGAAAAGAAAATTTTGAGATCAAGAATTAAATTATAGAATTAATGGAAAAATAAATGAAAAAGAAAAAGGGAAAAGAAAAAAAAAGTTTATTTACATCATGCATGACATAAGCATGATGCAATAAATCTAATATTTAAAAATTGAAATTGTGGATAATTATGTATTAATAAAGTTAAAAAAAATTCAAAAGAAAAAAAAAAGAGTTTCTTCTTCATTTAGCCGTCCATCTCTCCTCTCTCTCTCTTCTCTCCTTAGTTCCTCCATAGCCATGAAAATTCAAGCTTTCAAAGCTTGAATCAACCCCATAAATTCCACAATTTTCTTGTATAAATCTTATTGTTGGATCTTGGCAAGCTTATTGAGAAATTGAAGATTGGGAGAAATTGAAAATCAAAGTTTGAGGTAAGTAATTAAATTTGAAAATCTTAGTTTATTTGTTGTGTTTGTAGCTTAATTAACTTAGAAATTGTGTAAAATCAAACAAAAACAATTATTGAGGGACTAAATAAGAAATTTCAGCTAGCTAGGGTTAAGGCTTGAAATGAATGAATTTGGTGGATTTGAATGATTATTTGAGGTGAATGAGGTATATAGACATTAGTTGTACACTTTGATTGTATTGAATTATGCAAATGTGTAACTAGGGTTTGAGCATGTGAAAATTGGAGAAAAAGGTTGAGAATTGATCATTTGATGTAGTTGACCTTATTTGAGTTCAGAAATGGTCAATTGTGACCATTTGTAGTATGTGGGTGAAATTAGAATTCCCATACTTATTAAGCATTAGAAAGTCAACAAATTGACTTGAATATTGTCGTGAATAGTAACCCCGAAATACAAATTTTAAAGAACATCAAGTTAAACATATTAAAGTTAGATATAAATAGATTTGAAATTATTTTTGGATTTATGATAAATTATGATACTGAAACATTGTGAAACTGTGTGTTTCAGTTGAAAAGAATACAAGGAAAGAACCAAAAGCATCGAGTCAAGGCCAAGACGCAACTCGTATAAGGTTTGTGCACAACATAGAAATTTCTGTAAATTTTCTTCTGCAAACTGTTTTGAATGAATTGTGATATTAAATTTTTGACTTAATGGTATTGAAATGTTTATTATGCTTTTGACTTAAATTATTGAAAGTTTACTTGTATGTATTTGAAATTGCAATAAATATTTAGTAAATTGCTAAGACAGTTTTGAAACCACAGTGTCATGACCATATATTTGAATGTCTCACTAGCATGACTAGTGAGGGGAATTAATTTTTGAATTTTGATTCCTTCTCTGGCTGAAGTGTTGAGGTGTGTGCCAATAGAAGAAGAAATTTGAATGGGTACCCATATATTTGAGCTAGCTAGCCTTGTGATTTCTCATAAGCCTCTGGCTATTGAGATGAATATTGTTTCGAATGGCATGATATAACTGTGTGTTTTTATGAAATTCATTTTGAGACTTCCTAAATGAAAGTGTTTGGACTAAAAATTTATAAATATGTTTTGTATCTGTTTTTTATGTTCAGTTTAATATTTGAATAAATGTGATTTGAATTATACATAAATGTTATTTTAGTATATTGTGCACTACTGAGTCATAGTACTTAGCGATGGCTGTTATTGCTGTCGCAGATATAGAGACTAGAGGAGCAGCAGAGTGAGCTGATGAGGATCTTGGAGCCACATTCCTGAAGTTTTGTTGGGTATATTTTATACCCTGATTGTAATATTTAGTTTGATATATGTAAAGTATGTACATATAATAACTGGTCATGAGCAGTTGTATAGAGTTTGTAATAATCTTATTTTGGATTTTCTAATGTAAATTTTGATCGATGAATTTAAATTGTTTTTACTTTAATGAAAAATGAATGGAATTATTGAGTATTATTTTGATGACAATTGAATTGAGAAATGATGTTGAATTGTGTTGAGGTAGTAGTGAGTTTGATGAAAAAGAATTATTGGAAGTGTTTTTACAGGTTTTTAAAGAACTGTTTTCTTAAAATACAGACGGCATTCTACCGAAATTTTTCTAAAATTTGCGTAAAAATAAAATGGACAAAAATTTGAATTAGTTTTAAACTTCTATTAAATGTAAGAAAATGCTCACCACTTTTAAAAAGTAAGAAAATGGTTTTAATATCCCTTGTAGGGTACTTAATAAGTTATCGGTAGGTGAAGTTCGGTAGTTCATTAGGTATTCTATGGGATCATATTTTGCCTTATAAAGGGGTAAGGTGTGACATAATAAATGGTAGAACAATTCATAATGAACATAATTAAGTAGATTCCATAAAAAAAATTCACAAGAAAGAACCAAAGGAACATATCTATTTCAAACAACATACCATCCAACAGCTCATAAATCAAGAAAAAAATATTTATGATGGCATCTTCATCGAAAGCCTCACCAAATTATAATTTGAACAATGCAATAGCCTGTTTGCAACAGAAAGAAAGTCACAAAAATAAAAACAAGTTACTTGTTTTTTCTTGAACCAACATGTCTTAGAGAATATTGCTGGAATCTAGGAGCAATACCAGAATTTAATAATTTTAATTTGCCATTTGCAATAATTAAGAACTAGAATGACTGATGAATTCAACAAGCTTCTTAGAAAGCAATTTTTCAATAAAAATATTAAACTAAGAGTGCTTGTTCTTTTTTTTTTTTTTTTACTAAACAATTATTTTTAAAGTTCATCAAATTATTTAATGTAGAAAAAAATGTTACTCTCCTAAATAGAAACTTAACCAATCGTCACTCATACAGATGATGAAGCCAAATCTGAAGAGAAAACCAAATTAACAAGGATAAGCTAACCACCTCAACAACAAACTTGAATGCACAAACCATACTAGCATTGCTGCTGACAACAACCACAATATAGACATTACTAACAAAAATCACAATATAGGCATTGCTAATTTTCATAAAAAAGAAAGAGCAACCTCTAATCTATGGTACTGGGCATGTGTGCTAAGTTTTTTTGTTTACATTTATGCATTTGAAATGCATTCACCATGTTCCCACCGAAGGAAATTGCATAAGTCAATTCACATTAAAACATAAAGCCATCATATATAATACAACAACAAAAAATCAATTCATTAGGAAATGAGAGGAACAATTGAAAATGTATCAGTAGAGAAATATAAAATGATACAATAAATCAGGTAAAAAAAGTGGGAGCTAGTTTCTCCAAACAAAAGAGTAGGGATTCTATGTTAAATGAGCTTAATTGCTTGGAATAGAGAGAGAAAGAGAGAGAGAGAAATGAATAAAAAAAATTAGAAAAATGTGACATGGCAATTTAGGCGTAAAAGTTAAAATCTCTAAATTAATTTTTAAATTTTAAATAAAAATCTTTTAATTTTAAAAATTATGATTAAATTATCTAAAATAAAAAATTTTAAATATAATCAATAGGCTTTTTTTTTTTTGAAGAATTTTAGTTTGAATCTGTCATCCACCTTAGAATTTTGGACTTCTTTAATTTCCACCAAAATGTAGCCACCAAAAATAAAATTATAAAAGAATTAAAAATTATAATATTTAATTGTTCAAATAAAAAAATAAAAATTTAAACTTTTCTTTTTAATAGGTAGGCCTATATTTTAATGACACGAAACTATTGAAAGAGATGGCAGCGAATTCTTTTTAGAGAGGATAGTGCACATTCATTGCTCATACTTAAAGGATGTGACCTTTTTATGCCCTCCTTATGGAAAAAAATTAGTGATTTAATTGATAAAAATAATTTAAATATTTTTTTAAATCATTAATAATAATAGTTATATTTAATTTTTTATTTATTATTAAATTGATAAGAGAATAATTTTATTAAGTTAAATAAAATTTTAATTTCATATATATATATATATATATATATATATATATATATATATATTCACTTATTTTATGCTTAATTTGTTGAGTTTTTTTTTTTCATTTGTTATGTATTAAATTTGAAATAAAATAATAAAAAAAATGTAAATTAGAAGTATAAGTGAAAAGAGAAAATTTTTAAATTTAAGATAACAATATTAAATTTATTATACAAATATATTAATCTAATATGTTTGATTCCCTTAGATGTAAATTATAAAGAATATAATATATGCTATCCTGTAATCTTATTTTAAATAATTAAAAAATGTAGTAAACTAATTAAGTTTGTCACTTTAAATCTCGTTATGATAATTTCACATTTTAAAGCAAACAAGTGAATGGGCCTTCATTGGATAATAAAATCCACAAATTTAACCTACAATTTAATGTTATTATAGGAAACCCAAATCATGTTTCTTAAATCAAATCACAAATAGAAAAGCTCATAACAGTAAAAAATTATATACTTACAGTCTAGGGATTTTTTAAATTAGTTTTTGTATTAAAAATTAAATTATTTTATAAATAATTTAAAAAGCATATTTTCCATATTGAACTGATATATTTATAATTATTATACTCTTTAACAAAATCAAATTTTAATTAATAAGAAAAATAAATTTTCTTTTTTTTTTTTTACAATCAACTCTAATTGGGACTCAAATTCGAAATTTTACAATGTTAAAAATAATTTCAGTGCCAATAAGTTGTCTCATTTCACTAACAGGACTACAACATTAATAATAACTAAGCTTTAATCTCAAATTAGTTTAAATCGACTGTATACATTTTTTTCACTAGTCAACTCTATTGGATGCTAAATCCGCATTTTACTAATCGAACTAAAAAGTAATAAATTATAAGAGAATTTAATAATTTCGTTCCTGAATTTACTCTATATTATACTTTAATCATTAAATTTTGAAAAATTAATATTTTAGTCCTTGGATTTTGGAAAATTAATTACTTAGTGCTTGGGTTTTAATTTAATTAAAGCCTAATAATAATAATAATAATAAAATTGAAATATTTTAGTATTTTAATTTAATTCAACTTAATGATTATTTTAGTGAGAAAAGAAAGTGAGAGACATGAATTTTAGTTTTGACCTTATAACTAAAATTGCCTTGTTTTGAGTTTCTATAATTATTTTTTTTAAGTATCTACCAAAGGTTTTTTTTTTTAACAATAAAGAGAAAAGAGTCGATCTCAAATATATAATTAAAGACATAAAGAAGGGGTAATTACAACTGCAAGAAGAGAGTGAGGAGATATCAATGATGTTACGACCCAATTTCACGGGTCAGACTAGCACTAGGACCTGGGTCAGTACAAAGCTCCCGAGACTCGTAGTAAGCCTCACTATTCCTGAACCCATAATCAGGATTAAAATCAAGGCCCAATAGGCTAACAAAATAAAATAAAATATTATAAATTTACTTTGGCTAACCCAACCAGATAACTATTAGAAAAAAAAGAAAAAACTAAGGGAGCCTAGCTCAACCCTGATACCCATTATTGACAAACCAATTAATCTCCATCAATTAATATAATACATAAATACATTGATGTCACAGCGGAATTCTAATAGTTAAATAAATAGATAAATAAATAAAACTATTAAAAAAAACTACTAACTAAGAGGAACCACAACCTACCAAAAAAAAAAAAATACAGGTTAGACCCGAAACTAAACTTGCTCCTCCTACAACCTAAAAAAAAAATATATGAACAGAAATGAGTGTTCAACTTAAAGAATTTAGATATTGATTATAATTATAATTGCTATAGCTATCTAAGACTAATGCGTTTCTAAGTATGAAATGCACACCGAGCACTTATATCAAGCAAATCACCTAATTCTCATGCAAGATAATTTAGAGCTACTCACGTACCCAGTGTATTACATCAATACACAAATATGGAAACTAATCCGCTGTACAGCTCTCTCAATCCAAATTCTACCAGTGAGCTCAACTCAAGCCGGACTTTCACTTAAAACCAAGTGCGGGGGCTAGCAAGATCAACTTAAAGTCGTGCCTCACCCCGACTTTCCATATCCATAAGGATCGAGTTCCAGCGAGACTCGCTCAAGCCGCGACTACTCGTTCAATCCATATTCATATATAACATATATAAATAACATACCCAGCTCCAAATTATCCTCAGGGCGGCAATCACAAATAAATAATAATAATTAAATATGTAACAATAAAAAATATTTATGTGCATAATTAAATATTTATAAAATGCATGAGTATGCTAGATAAATAATTAATATTAAAATTACAAAAATAATTAATATCTAACTCACAGACTGATCTACGTGATTGTAATTGGTCTAACTAGATAGAAAAAAGCCTAGCCAGTACCGATGACCTATATAGACACAATGACCTCTATCAATTTACTGACAAAATTAACCAATTATTTTAATTAAAGTAGCAAGAACAATTTCTAAGGTCTTGCCAAAATTTCAACAGAGTCTCCCCTATAACTGGACCTAATCTCCCTGGAAGAAAATGCAATAATAGCATCACATAGGGCCTCAAGCTATAACAATAATTATAATGCCCATCTAAGGCCTACAAGAAACCTAATCTAAGTCCAATTATCTAAACTTCAGCTCAAGTCTCTAACTCCTCTGCAATTCAAATAATTATTTTTAGTACTTAAAAAATTATAAAAATATTCTTGAAGCTCTTCTACATCATCCTTGTATTAATTGAAGTCATTTTACTTAATTTTACTAAGCTAGAAATATTTTACAGATTAATTAGCTAGCTTAATCCTAGGTAAAAAAAAAATCACATAGCTTGAGTTAGGGACTATCTTTATAATTTTTGCTATCTGAAATGTGTCGAGAACGTCTAAAAATGTTGAGATCAAACTGTAATATTGACTATATTCTGAGACAAACTTGCAAGCATCCAAATCAAGCCAGAAACTCGGTCTTAAGCGCTGATGAGCTATTATCGATCAAAATGCATATCCAGAATGCCCACGAGTTGTTGTTGACAGATCCACAGATGGTTCATTGAAATTCCACTCCAATCACCCGATATTGGCCAATTTAATTTAGGCCGTTCGATGAGCATCTTTTCCATTCGATCTCCGATCAAGGTGTGCTTGGTGTCAAATCAAAGCTTGTGAGGAGTAGATGAAGATTTTCGGGTTTGATCATCCATTTCAATCATTAGTTAGCTAGGATCTAGCCGAAAGATTGAAAAACCCAAAACTTCTCTTTTTCATAACTTTTTCCTTCGACCACCACCTTATGCGAGGTTGGTCCCAAAAGCAAGCTCGTTTCACGAGGGTTTCAATGCCACCCAAAATGCCCCCATCTATTGCCAGAAACCATCGAAATCACTCCTAGAAAAATGCTATTGTGTGCGCATTTTAGGACCAAAACCACCACCATTCTAGTTCCCCCACGGTCGCCGGTGCGTGCTGGGTAGGTGGAGGTGACCGGCCGACAATGCCCTTGGCCAGTTTTCGGGAAAGAAAGGAAAGGGTGGGGGGGGGGGGTGTGGTTGTTGGGCACGTGAGGAGAAGAAAAAGAGAGAGGGCATCTGTGCATTTTTTGAAATTTTTTTTTAACCTTTAATTACATCATAGGTTCCTGAACTTTTCTAACTTATTCACCTAGTTCTGTTTTCTCTCTTCGAATAGGTCCAAACTACTTTATTACATCTAAATTAAATAAAACTTTGATAATAATAATAATAATAATAATAATAATAAATAAATAAAAATATTATTATTATTATGAAAATACTAGTTTAACACCATGAATAAATAATAATAAATTAATAATCTAATTACATATATATATATATATATATATATATATATATATATATTAGGTTGTTACATTCTTTTTCCCTTAAGAAAATTCATCCTCGAATTGTAAACAAAAAGGGCAAAGAAAAAGAAGGTGGTTGTTCATGGCTTCTCAAACTCTATAAATGCTGTCGAACCTGTTCCACTATTCTTTAACTTTGTTGTAGCATCTAAGCCACCATCATCCTTTCGTAGTGAAACTCCTACCTCTAACCACTCCTTAATCTTTTTTTTGACATCTCTGGTACTCTTTATTCTCTCACTACACTCTAATGTAGTAGTTTGACAAATCTAATCTCTGTTCTCTTCTACTACCAATCTTTGTGGCACACAAAAATGACTCATACTGCTTGTTTTACAATTTCTCATGAAGTGCCCTTCTAAAATAACTATTTTTGCATGTTCCTTCCTTGTGATCATTGTTGATCCTGTTTGGCCATTGGAGCTTTAGCAAGACTTTTCTCCATGCTAAAAGCACCTGCACTTCTCAATTCTATTATATTGTGAACTTCCCACTAACTTCATACCACTAACAAGGTCTTTGTACCAACTCTTACCAATCTCATGAGTAATCAGTTGTGTAGAGTTTCATTCAAAAGCCAAACATTCCTTTCATCATCTATCGACATTGAAAAGTGAACTGGTCTCTTCTTTGACATGACAAAAGTTTATATATTCTCGAGCCACCCAATCAACACGACTTATCATATCTTACTTCTTTTTTGAAAAGGGAGTTTCTTGACTTCTACTTGAAACTTGTTACTATCTGACATACTTCCTGACACATTGGTACTTAGAGCAAGACACCACCACTCTTTTAAGTTGCCATTTTACCATAACTTGTCCTAAACATCCCTTAGTGTCCCTCTCATGCCATTCCTTTTTTATCTTTTCTCACCTTGTGCCTTTTTCTTTGAAGATATTCATCCCATCAGCTTTAACTTTAGTCTTTTTATTATTTCTTAATCCTAACTTGATTGCTAACTCCATTACTTTCAAAATTCTAACTCTGTTATTAGTTCCCACTAGTACATCTACCATATAATATCATACTATAGTACTAACCTACTACTCATATTATGGAACATAAGCCATTCACCATGGATGATTCTTCCTATACCTCCTTCCTAACATGACCATCAAAACATTACTGTTCCCTACTATCCTTTGTAGGGAATTACTCTTTATGGTTAGATAGGTATCCTTGAACCTATAAGTTTTACCTGAACTATCATGGTAATGAGAAATGTGTGTTGTACCACAATTCCAAATAAGATACTTTACGCATTCGTTCTTCTTAATATAGCCATATCTATTGCCTACAGCTTTTTCAGTCTTTAGCTTTAAATCTACCCATATCTCTTGATCCTCCTCTTTAAATCTCATCATCTCTTTGTAATTATTATGCTTTATTAGAAGATATCATCTGCACATACCCTTTATTGTACTGTTGTCCCACCTGACATATGATCTTAGAATTTATAGTTTCTTCTTATTCTCCATTTGTCCTCCTTACTTATAATCATTTTTCTAGTGGCCCTTATACTCTACTATATTCTAGAAGATAAAACACTGATAGATTCTCCCAGAACTAACTCCAATCTTACCAATAATCACTCTTCTGATCCTTGTATTTTCTAATAATTTGTAAGTAACATTTATACCTATCTTGCCCTATCTTGTCTTCTACTAGTGTTCTGTTATGCATTATCATACTATCACTCATGCCTTCTTACAAAGTTATCCTATTAGTCACACTAAAAAATGCCTGCTTAACCCCCAATTATAAACTCTAGGTCTTACCCTTTTAAGTTTTAACATCAAATCTTTGTGCCATTATCCCTCATTCTTTTCTCTCATTAACCATATGTAAATCTATTAGGTTGAGTTTTATTCAACTTACTACCTATTGACTTCACTTCTTTGTCTGATAAGACAGTTTGAGTTACCGTTGCATAGCTTCTGGTTACTACCTATTTTGGTTGCATACCTTACCTAACTTTCCTCATACTCTTAATAATCTAAGAGGTCCTTGTCTCATTGCCCCTTATTCTACCTTGGGGATAGAAAATAGACAAAGTCTATTCTAGATCTTATAACTTTGAGCTCTATGTTCTGGCTCCTAACACTGCACCAACTATGATTTGCTTTGAGTCCTGTACTTTTAGGTTCATATCTTAATAAACGTTCTCCCTAATGTTGTCCTTTTCTAAGCTCTCTATCCTTACTTTTCTATTTAACTCATTTACCTTTCCTAGAATCGCATTTGGCCTCCTTTGTATCTTGACTCTATTCTTCCTAATCTTATCCTAATTTGGGCCTTTCAGTTTATTCTTTAGCCAACTCCTTTATCTTACCCAAAACTAAACTTTGACTATTTTATTCTTTAGCTCTATTCTCTTTCTTGACTTGACTGTCATGTCAAAAACTTTTACCTTTACACTGTCTCTACCAAGTCATCTAATGTTACTCAGAATTGGACCTTTGACCACTCTAGTTAGTACTTCCACTGGCATTCGGGTTATACTGCATCTGTAACCAACTATCTAAATTTTTATTTTTACACTTCCTCTATTTACTGGCATTTTATAATTTGTCTTTGCTGACTTACTACCCTTAACATTATTTTATTTAGAGTATACTCTTATCTTGAACAATAAGAAGTTGAAAAGGAACTCAGGAAATTACAGTCATACATTCACTATGTGACCTTTGCTCCTATCCTTTAGACTACAAACTATCCTTTACTACCTTGAGGAGGGGATCTGCAGGGATTTTATTTTCCCATATCCACTCAATTAGCCAAAACTTGAGATATTGGGTACCTAAACCTGTCATTCAATTCAAAGGCTTTACATCCATCATGATCTGATCACTTATGATTCCTATAATGGAACTTGTACCCTCTCCAAGATAACTGAGCCAACAACTTTCTACCATACTCTACAGTCTCACATGGTACACTATTTTGTAGGTCACCATCACTAATAGTAACCTTCTATCTCTCTTGAAAGGATAAGACCATACCTTACATCACAACTGACTAAAAAAGTCGTACTGTATTTGCACCTTGCCATAACCATGTTAGGCTATTTGCTCTCTTATCATACTGCAAACTCCTTAAAGTGTCTTTTCACAGGCTATGAATATCATTCATAGCATTTGGTCTCCTTTTAGGGGAGCAAAGTCATACTCTACGCCTTGCTGCCATATAAAGAAGAAACTATTTTTACTAAATTTTAGGCAAAACGTCCATTATAATGCCAAAACTATCCATATCAGAGACCAGATGTTCTCACTTTGTAGGTGCTACCTTTACTTTATGATTATGCTAAAACCTCTAATCTTATGGTAACTCTTGATATAACTCTAGCTCATGTGAGGTGACTGAGTCACTAACTTTGGTTACCACCCAACTGTAATCTTTAATATTCTACCTCAAGGGTTTTAAACTCCTAAATAGGAGTTTTAAACTCCTTTGTAGAAACAGAATGTTGTTTTGGAATAATTATACCAAAATAAAAGCTAGCTACAAACATCTGTATAAAACACATCAAGGATGCACATAGTTCTACACAATAATCCCATATCGGTATTGTAATCTACATCTTACATTATAAATAATGAGAACATTGCATAGTTACTACGGTACATCCCAACAGACCAAGTTTTCCAATCTCCTACCTCTCTTGAAATCATTGATACCATAAACTTACTCTAACTGGGCTATCTACTGACGATTGACATCAGTGGTACTCTCACCCCTATTTAGGGAACTATACTGTCATAACTCGCCTTTATGTACTCATGCCTTACACTAGATAATCACGCCACTAAGCCCCATTATGATAGAAACACAACATTTCTTGGAGTACGTATCCCTAAGGCAAAACTTAACATGTCTGCCAACTCAAACTCACATTATCATGTACTGCACAAAAATCAAGACATTAAACTGAAACACTCTTACACTGTCCAAGGAAAAGCACAAAATTTAGAAACAAGAAATTATAAAAGAAGATGAAACAGGATCCTATACTTTAACTGTGACAACTTTAGGTGCACACTTTCCCATGAAACTAGAGCCTAAGCTTTGATACTAACTTTGTCATGACACGATTTCACGAGCTGGATCAACACTAGGACCTGAGCCGGCATAAAGCCTCCGAGGCCCGTAGTAAGCCTCGCTATTCCCAAACCCATAACCAGGACCAAAATCAAAGTCCAACAGGCAAACAAAATAAAATAAAATATTATAAATTTACTTGGGCTAACCCAACACGATAACTAACACAAAAAAAAACCCAAAACTAGGGGAGCCTAGCTCAACGATGTTACCCATCATACACAAACCAATTAATCTTCATTAATTAATGTAATACATAAATATATTGATATCACAATGGAGTTCTAATCGTTAAATAAATAGATAAATAAATCAAAACTATAAAAAAAAACTATTAACTAAGAGGCACCATAACTTATGAAGAAAAATGCAAGTTAGACTCAAAATTAAACTTTCTCCTCCTGCAACATGAAAAAAATATATGAACAGGAATGAGCATTCAACTCAGAGAGTTTAGATATTGATTATAATTATAATTTCTATAGCTATCTAATACTAATGCATTTCTAAGCATGAAATGCACACCGAGCACTTATATTAAGCAAATTACCCAATTCTTGCACAAGAAGATAATTTGGAGCTACTCACGTACCCAGTGTATCATATTAATACATAAATATTGGAGCTGATCCTCTATACAGCTCTCTCAATCCAAATCTTGCCGACGAGCTCAACTCAAGCTAGACTTTCACTTAAAACCAAGTGCAGGGAGTCAGCGAGATCAACTCAAAGTCGTGCCTCACCCCGATTTTCCATATCCATAAGGGGGTGGTTCTTGCAAAACTAACTCCAGCTGTGACTACTCGTTCAATCCATATTCATATATACCCCATATAAATAACACACCCAGCTCCAAATTATCCTCAGGATGACAATCACAAACAAGTAATAATAGCAGCAATCAAAATGCCTCTAATATATTAACTATTTATGTGTATAATTAAATATTTATAAAATGTATGAGTATGCTAGATATATAATTGATATTGAAATTACAAAAATAATCAATATTTAACTCACAGACTGGTCGACCCAGCTAGTCTAGCTAGAGAGAAAAAAGGCTAGCCAGCACTGATGACCTATATAGACACAATGACCTTTATCAATTTATTAATAAAATTAACCAATTAATTTAATTAAAGAAGCAAGAATAATTCCTAAGGTCTTGCAAAACTTTTGACAGAGTCTCCCATATAACTGGACTTAACCCCCCTGTAAGAAATTGAAACTACAGCATCACACAAGGTCTTAGGACCACAAGAACAGTTATAATACCCATTCGGGGCCTACAAGAAATCTAATCTAAGTCCAATATAAGAAACCTTATCTAAGTTCAATACAAGAAACCTAATCTAAGTCCAATAATCTAAACTTCAGCTCAAGTCTCTAACTCCTCTACAATTTAAATAATTATTTCTAGTGCTTCAAAAATTATAAAAAATATTCTTAGAGGTCCTCTACATCGTCCTTGTATTAATTAAAGTCATTTTACTTAATTTTACTGAGCTAGGAATATTTTACAGATTAATTAGCTAGCTTAATCCTAGGTTAAAAAAAAATCACATAGCTTGAGTTAGGGACTACCTTTATAATTTCTGCTACTTGAAACGTGTCTGGAACGTCTGAAAATACTGGGATCAAATTATAATATTGATTATGTTTTGGGATTGACCACCAAGCATCCAGATTAGGCCAGCATATCTAGAATGCCCATGAGCTACTAGTGACAAACCCACAAATGATTCGTCGAAATTCCACTCCAATCACTCGATATTGGCCGATTTAATTTAGGTTGTCTGATGAGAATTTTTTTCGTCCAATCTCTGTTCGAGGCGTGGTTGGTTTCAAATCGAAGCTTACGAGGAGTAGATGAAGATTATCGAGTCCGATCGTCCATTTCGATCACCGGTTGGCCTAGTTCTAGCCAAAAAGATTAAAACCCCAAAACTTCTCTCTTCCATAACTTTTTCCTCTGGCCACCACCTTACGTAAATTTGGTCTCAAAAGAAAGCTAGTCTCACAAGGATTCCAACGCCACCCAAAACACCCACATTCATCTCTAGAAAACCATCAAAATTGTGCCTAGAAAAACAATGCTACGTGTGCATGTTAAGACCCAAATCGCTACCGTTCTGGTCCCCCCATGATCGCCGATGGATGCTGGGTAAGTGGAGGTGACTGGACAGTGATGCCCTTGATCGGTCTCCAGGAAAGAAAGGAAAGGAAAGGGTAAAGGGGGGGGGGGGTGTTGGTAATGCTAGGAGAAGAGAGAGAGAAGGGGGGGTTTACTACAATTTTTGAAAAAAATGTTTTTTTTTTTTACTTTTAATTGCATCATAGGTCTCTAAACTTTTCTAGCTTATTCATGTAGGTCCTTTCTCTCTCTTCAAATAGGTCCAAACTACTTTTATTATATCTAAATTAAATAAAACTTTGTTAATAATAATAATAATAATAATTGTTAGACCTAAGTGTCTTAACCCATGTTTTGATGATAATAAAAAATTAGTGTGCTACTAATATACTTTGGAAGTGATTGTGTTGAGTTTGTAGGCCCTAGATTCAAAATTGCCAAATTGCTTCAAATCAAGATTAAGGAAGAGCAACTTAAGGAAGCAAACATTTATGAGAACCTACAATGTAACTTTTATTTATTTTATATGTTATAAATCTCATTTTATTAATTATGTTGGCTCAAGTCTAGGTGGTACTAAGAATATCTTATTCAACTTAGTTTTCACTTAATTTTTTATTAAGGGAAAATTAAATAATTTTTTCAAAAATGAAAAATTAATTTTGAAAAGTATTTTAGTTGCAAAATACATTAAATTAGCTTTCTAATGGTTCAAACGGATCAAAAATCTGAGTTCGAATCAAAAAGTTATGAGTTTTTTAAACTCTTAATTTCTTAGTGTCTTTACTTATAATTTTTTCTTGACCAAAGGGGACTAAAATGAAATTTTCACATTTGAGAAATGCAAATTTGTTTTTGAAAGTGTTTTCATTGAAAAGTTTATCAACTTAGCTTTCCAATGGTTCAAATGGATCGAAAATCCAAATTTTGGTCAAAAAGTTATGCATTTCCGAAGCCTAAGTGCCCTTTTGATACTTTCTATCCAGAGAGCACTTCGCCAGTCAAAAGTGGGAAGTTCAATAGCCGAAGTTCACTCTTTAAATCATGGTTTTTGAGCGTTAAAATTCATTTTGTCTAGAGTGTACTCCGGCAGCCAAAAGTGGGAACTTTGGCAGCGGAAAGTGACTTTTCAAAAGCTGTTTTTTGGCGCTTTAACCTTTGGCAGCCGAAGTAAATAACTCCGGCAGCTGAACCTGGACTTCTGCAACTCGATAAAACAGAGCTTTGGGAAGTTGAATGACTAGTTTTTCATTTAATGCACCCCCAATGGCTATTTTCTTGCAAAAACTATAAATAGGCACCATTTAATACTGGAAACAAGTTTTAGACAATAATAATCTTTTGGAAATTTTTTGTGTTCTAAAGATTTTCTTCATTCTCTCTCTAGAACTCGAGCTACCATAGTTAATGTTGAGAACTTGATATTTGAGTTGTAAATTCATTATTCTGAGAGTTCATTCAAGGTTGTTGTGAGCACTTATTGTAATTTTGAGTGTGATAGAGCTTTAAATAGCTCTTGAGTGTAAAGGGATTTGTAAAAGAGCAAGGGTTTGCTCTTGTGGTGATTGTAAGGGGTTTATTCTTCATCCACAGAAGAATTTTAGTGGAGTTAACTCTCAAGGAGGGCTTTGAGGAGAGGACGTAGGCTTGGGATAGCCGAACCTCTATAAATTTCTTGTGTCATCATTCTTCCTCTACTCTTCTTTGTGTTTAAATTTCATTTAGTCTTTAATTTTGCAATTAGAACCCAATTCACCCCCCCCCCTCTTGGGTTGCTACAAGGGACAATAAGTGGTATCTAAGCTGGTCTCCATTTAAAGACTTAATCATCTTGGAGCAAAGATCAATGGCAACTTTCAATACACAAGAAGGTCAATTGATAGTAAAACCCCCTTTCTTTAATGGACACGATTTTCTTTATTGGAAGAATAGGATGTATTACTTACTTAAATCAGAATGAGTAGACTTATGGGATGTAATTGAAAATGGTCCCTTCATTCCTATCAAAGTAGTAGATGGTGAACATGTGCCAAAGACAAAGGGTGAATGGAGTAAGCATGATAAGTATATGTTTTCTTTGAATATAAGAGCTATGCATATGTTGAGAATTTCTTTAAATGATTTTTCTTATGCTAAAATTCCTAAATGCTCTAATGCTAAATATATATAGGATTCTCTTGATTTTATTTATAATTCTAACCATTGTTATCAAGTTGATGAAGTTGAGTACACCAAAAATGATTCCTCTCATCAATAAATGGAGAAAATGCCACAAGTGGATAATGCTCATGAACAAAGCTTCAAAGAACACTCCATGATTGACATGTGCTTAATTGCTTTGGAAGACGATGATAAAGAATCAAGAAGAACTAGAAGCATGGAATGTACAATATCCACAAGATGTAAAGATGAAAAGATCAATGATGAAGTTGCCAACATGTGCTTTATGGCAATGGAGGAAAGCTCTAATGAGGTAACTTTAAATGATGATGTTGTTGAATTTTCTTATGATGAACTAGTTAGTGCTCTTAAAGCTATGAATTAAGTTACAAGAAAAATAAGCTCTTGAAAAAGGAAGTAGTTAGTTTGAGGAAGGAAAATGAGACCTAAACTAAGGATTATAAACCTTTAGGGGATGATATGCAAAAATCCTTAGATGAGCTCTCATTAGAAAATAAGAAGTTGAAAAATGAAATTGTTGAGCTAAAAACTTCTCTTTCTAAATTTGCTAAAGGAAAGGACAAACTTGATACAATTTTGGACTCTCAAAGGTCTCCTAGCATCAAGTATGGACTTGGCTATAGTAAATTTGCCTAAGCACCTCCTTCCAAGACTATCTTTGTTAAAGCATCAAGTTCTAATGAGCCTAGTCCCTAAGTGCCTAGTCCAAAGGTGTCCAATCCTAAAGGACAAGAGCCACACAAATCTTGTGGTGATGAAACTAGAAAGACTTCATTTCATTAACATGCTTTTAGACAAAATGTAAATAGGACATATATATCTAGGAGAGTTACATTTAGGCCAAACCTTCGTCGGGGACATGCTACTAGGACTCATAACTATTATCACACTCAACATGCCTCACGCTCACATTCACATAATGAACATAAAAAGATTGGTCATATGAGACCATTTGCTCACCCTCATAATGGACATTGTCACTATTGTGGTAAAATTGGTCACACCAACTATAGGTGTGCCATTAGGAAAATCCATCTTGGATATGGTAGAATATTTGATTTTAATGATGGAACTACTAACCCCCAAGGACCCAGGTACATTTGGGTACCTAAAGTAAATTGAATTATCATGTGTAGGTGTGTTTGAAATGCTCAAAGCTTGAAAACAAGTCAAGAGCTCTTTTAAATCTATTCATAAGGTATCTACTTCTAGACCCCTTCAATTGTTGCATATGGATTTGTTTGATCCTACTAGAGCAGCTAGCTTAGGTGGTGCATATTATGTCTTGGTGATTGTTGATGATTACTCTAGGTATACTTGGGTTGCATTCCTTGCTCATAAGGATGAATATTTTAATATTTTTGAGAGATTTTCAAAAAGGGTTCAAAATGAAAAGGGTTTTCAAATATCTTCTATTAGGAGTGATCATGGTAGAGAATTTGAAAATGAGAAATTTGATCAGTTTTGTAACTCACTAGGGATCACTCACAATTTTTCTTCACCTAGGACTCCCCAACAAAATGGTATTGTTGAGAGAAAAAATAGAACTCTTTTAGACTTGGGGAGGACTATGTTAAATGAATATAATTTGCCTACTTATTTTTGGGCAGAAGCCATTAATACGGCTTGTTATGTTTCAAATAGAGTTTTGATTAGACCTAGTTTGAAGAAAACCTCTTATGAGCAATGGAATGGCAAGAAACCTAAAATAGGTTATTTTAGAGTTTTTTTTATTGTAAATGCTTTATTTTGAATACCAAAGATAATTTAGATAAATTTAGCTCCAAAACTGATGAAGGTATCTTCTTGGGGTACTCTACATCTAGTAAAGCATATAGAGTCTTCAATAAGAGAACCTTAGTTATTGAGGAGTTAATGCATGTTGTATTTGATAAAGCTAACCCCTTTGGTCCTAGAAAGGATATTTCTTGTGATGATGATATTGTAGGTAATCTTGATGAGTTGACTCTTGAAGATCCTCAATCTAGTGGAATTCAAGATCAACACATGGAAGATCCCTTGAAGGACTTGGGAGTTGATCAAGTTAAGCCTCAATAGCAATAAGGACAACCAGTTCCATATCAAGAAGTTCAACAAAATCTACCCAAAAATTGGACATTCAAGAAGGATCATCCTAAAGACCTAATCATTAGTGATACATCAAAAGGGGTAACAACTAGATCCTCTCTTAGAAATATATGTAATAACCTTGCATTCATTTCTCAAATAGAACCTAGAAGCATAGATGAGGCCATTAATGATGAGAGTTAGGCACTTACAATGCAAGAGGAGCTCAATCAGTTTGAAAGGAATAAGGTTTGGACCTTAGTTCCTAGGCTAAAGGATCATCCATCTATAGGCACCAAATGGGTATTCAGAAACAAATTAGATGAGGATGGAAACATAATTAGGAATAAAGCTAGGTTAGTAGCCAAAGGCTATAACCAAGAGGAGGGCATTGACTATGATGAAACCTTTGCCGCTATAGCTAGATTAGAAGCCATTAGAATCTTGCTTGCATATGCATTATACATGAATTTTAAGCTTTTCCAAATGGATGTTAAAAGTGCTTTTTAAATGGTTTTTATTGATGAGGAGATAAATGTTGAGCAACCTCCTGGTTTTGAAAATCATGAGTTTCCAAACCATGTTTTTAAATTGACTAAAGCCTTGTATGGTTTGAAACAAGCTCCTAGAGCTTGGTATGAAAGATTTAGTAACTTTTTTTTGCAAAATGGTTTTTCAAAAGGAAAAGTTGATACAACTCTTTTTGTTAAAAATCATATAAATGACATCCTTGTAGTACAAATATATTTTGATGATATTATATTTAGTGCTACTAATGAGTGTTTGTGTGAAGAGTTTGCTAATACCATGAAGAGTGAGTTTGAGATGAGCACGATGGGAGAACTCAAGTTCTTCCTTCTTCCTTGGGCTTCAAATCAAACAAGCTAAGGATGGCATCTTCATCAACCAAGCCAAGTACACCAAAGAATTGATCAAGAGGTTTGGAATGCTAAATAGCAAGCCAAGTAGAACTCCAATGAGCACAAATACTAAACTTGATAAGGATGAAAAAAGAAAACCGATTGATGAAAAGCTCTATAGAGGTATGATTGGTAGTATTTTGCATCTCACAGCTAGTAGACCGGATATTATGTTTTCCATATGTTTATGTGCACTTTCAATCATGTCCTAAAGAGTCTCATTTGCATGCTGTTAAACGTATTCTCAAATACTTGAATGGTACATTGCAATTAGTTCCATGGTATCCTAGAAATGCATTCTTTGATTTATGTTCCTACTCGGATGCCGACCTTGCTGGAAGGATCCTTAATAGGAAGAGTACCTCATGTACTTATCAACTCCTTAGACACTCTTTAATTTCTTGGTGTAGCAAGAAACAAAACATGGTTGTACTTTTCACGGCCGAAGCCGAATATGTGGCTGCAGGTCTTTGTTGTAGCCAAATACTTTGGATCAAGCAACAATTGAGAGACTTCAAAGTATCTCTTGATCACATTCCTATTAAATGTGACAACACAAGTGCAATCAATTTGACCAAGAACCCTATACAACATTCTAGAACCAAGCATATAGACATTAGACATCATTTTATACATGATCATGTATTGAACGGTGATATTGTTCTTGAGTTTATTGATACATATCACCAATTAGCTGATATCTTTACAAAACCTTTGTGTGAAGATAGGTTTAATTTCATTAAGAGAGAATTAGGCATGCTTGACAACCTTGATGCTTAAGATTGTGATTTTCTGTTCATGTTACTATTCACATTACTGTTCATGTTACTGTTCACATGAACAAAATATGGGTTTCCTATTTTTGGCTGCCATATGGTCACAATACCATTCCTCATTAATTTAAATTATTCTCCTTGATTGTTCTATGAAGGTTATTTACCAAAATTCCATTATTGCTTTGAATAGAATCCATGATGGTTTTACAAGTCCTATGCAAATGAAATTAGTAAACTTGTATTGTAGTATTCTTAGCTCTTTATAGGTTATTCTTTAAAATAGTTGTTATGTTGCCTCTAGATTGAGCATATACTATACATGTGTTCTAAGTGTCTTAATGACATAATTATACTCATGTTTAATTTCAAATCAAGTTGATTATGCACATTTGCTTAACTACCATATAACCACCTTAATGGTATCACTTTTTGTGCTCAAATGCATGGTGGTAAGCCTTTGAATTATGCCATAATTTTTGTATGTTCTTACTTCTAGAGTACATTTTGATGATGCCAAAAGGGGGAGATATATAGCTAGTGGATGAATAAGCTAAGTGGATGAATAATGTTAGTAGTATGCCCTATAGCATATCATTTAGTATGTATCTTGTACATATTTTTATTAATAAAAGGCATTTCCACTTTTTCGTTTACATAATATATTTATGTGTAATAGAAAAGGTCCATTGATATTTTGTTAGAAATATTATTCTTAAGTTGTTAAGAATATGAGTGACAATATTTCTAGCACAAAGTATCATAAATAGGTTCACAATCGAGGATACTTCATAATAAGGACATGACTTATCCAGAAAGATTGTATTCATGTTTGTTCCCAAGTTATTTATATGAGATATAAATAAGATGGAATGGTGAGTCTCATGCCATATAACAAACATGATAGGCACTTATAAATGATAAGTCGGTCGAACGGTGACACTTATGACAAGCACATGGAGTTTACTCTTGTCAATGTTTTGTCATAAATCATATCGATGCATATAATCTTTAGACACGAGATAGCACAGTTATCTTGTATATAGGTAGTTTGAGTTTGATCTCGCTTTGGACTTGTACTGTATGGGTATATGGGCATCTGTTGGCTCCTACTAGTTATATATGGAGGTAGGTGTTGATTAAGATGGAATCTGTTCCTCTAAGTAAATAGAGATAAAATCCTATGTTCATTTAATTGTTCTTGATGTTTCAAGTTCCTGGCCAGGACAGATAGATTTATTCAGAAAAGAGTTTCTGATGAGAAAATCTTTTTAATCAAGAACTGGAATTAAAAGAGAACATAATATTCATAGCAAATGGAGTTTGACATAAACCATGACTCCAGCTTGAGTTGGAATTTGTAACAGAGAGATTCTAGTGCATGGTAACATATGATTATAGGTTCATTTAAAGTAAACCTTATTACTAATTGGGTGGCCATGGCATGCTATGCTAGGTGTTAACCATGGTCTATGAGGTTCATAAAATGATTTAGAGAAATCATTTATGGTAAGAAAGAGTTCTGATGATATTAAGAGTTGATATCATGTCTCATTGCCAATTAGTGATGAGCCTAGTAAGTCACACACATACACAAGTTATCACCTATTTAAATATGATTTAATTAATTAATTAAAGAGTTTAATTGATTAATAAATAGGTTTGGTTTGCAATTAAATTTCAAAGTCTCTAGCATGACTTGAAACCAAATCTAGATTATTGGATGTATAATATAAGTTTAATTTATGTTTAAAGTGTTTAAATATGAATTTAATTAATGAGAAATTAATTAATAGAGATTAATTAATTTATTTATATTTGATATAAATTAATTAGAAGAAGAAAAATAATTTTTTTGGGTTAAGAACTCAAAATTAAGACACAGGGGCATTTTGATCATTTCACAGTGTGACACGTGGCACCATGAGATGGTGACATATGGGATTACACATAAGCTTGCCAAATATTTTTTTAATCATGTAAGATGATTAAAATCAAGATTAAATATAGGTTTGACACTTGGCACAATGTGATTGGGTCACTTAAACCTAGAGCTAATCAAAGGGTGACATGTGGCAAGGGTTTAATGTGTTAACCTAGTTATTTAAGTGTTGTTATGAAAAAGAAAAGCAACCAGCAGCCACTCCTCTCCTTTGTCACATCACTTTGAGGCTTTTCATCTATTTTTCTTCATCTCTCATCAATTCAAAGAGATTAGCCATCAATCTCTTGAATTAAGAACACTAGAAATTGTTTCTAGTGTCCTGTTTACATCTCTAATCTCTTAAAAGGCAGAACTTGAATTTCTAATTAATAGAAAGTGCTTTAGAAGCTATTCAAGGGCTGCCATAGGTGTTCTTGGTGTGGACAAGCTAGAGGGACAACATCTGGTGTCCTGAAGACGAATCTCAAAGGCGCAGATACGCTGCAGTGCATCAAGAGGTTAGTGTAATCGTTCTTGATTTAATCTAGGGTTCTAAAATTAATCTGATTAATTTTAAAATCTTAAATGGCAAATACAGATCCAAAAACATATTAAAAGAGTTTTAATATGTTGTTTATCATTGAAATCAAATAGATAAAAATAAATCTTGCATGAAGCATGTGACCCTAGGTGAAAATTTTTGAATTCAATAGTATAAACTTGTGTTTTTCACGCTTCCGTTCCTTCAGTTGGTATCAGAGCCACTATATTTGCCATTTAGATTGATGTTTATATGATTTAATTGTGTGTTTGATCATGAGATCAAAAGTTTATTGCTGGTTGCAAAGCCAAGGTGGCGACACAAATGATGAACACCATGGTGCGCATGGTTGATGCATCACAATGGTGTGCAAAGGTAAATGGATGGTGAATGTGCAATTGTTGTATGATCTAAGATCCATTTTATGTCTAATTAAATTGTTTAATTAGAATTTTTATCACACAATTAAATTATGATTCAAATCAGAATTTTAAAAATTGTTTGAATGTGATTCAAATCTGAATTTTAAAAGTTGTTTGAATGTGATTCAAATCTGAATTTTTAAAGTTGTTTGGATCATATTTAAATCTGATTTTTTAAAATTGATTAAATAAAATTCAGATCTGATTTTTTTAAAAATGTTTGAATGTGATTCAAATCTGATTTTTTAAAAAATGTTTGAATATGATTCAAATCTGAATTTTTAAAGTTGTTTGAATGTGATTCAAATATGAATTTTTAAATTTGTTTGAATGAGATTCAAATCTGAATTTTTAAATTTATTTGAATCATATTCAAATCTGGATTTTTAAGTTGAATATGAGATATTCAATTTAATTTAAGTATGTATGTTTTATTTAATTGTTAAATAGTGATATGCATGATGGATGATCATGGACTATAAAAGACCAATGTGATTGGATTTATTTCTTTTATGTTTCTTTGGGATTGTAAATTAATTAATTTATTTTAATTTATTTTGGGCATGTATTATTAAGTTTGTAATAATTTTTGGGTTGTAATTTCATTTATTTAAGTTCTTGTAAATTCGCCTTGGTATGCCAAGGATTACTATGTAATATTGGATTGCAAGAAGTTCAAGGAGGTCAAGAGCATTGGTGGGACCAGTGGGAGGAATTCAAGATCTAGTGTTGATTATGTACTCCTTCAACAAATCTTGTAAAATGAATGAATGAAATACACCTAGGAATGCCCTGATTCAATTCTTAGTGACTCAGAATTGACTCCCTTAGAAAGTCCATGATCATACCATATTTATCGCTTATCCATGAATGCATGAGATGTATGGGAATGTATGCAATTATATGATATATGCATGCTAAATGGATAATGTGCAAAGTGAGACCTTAATAGTAATTAGAATGACCATAAAATCTTCCAAACAAATGATTAAGTTGGAAATGCTATAATTAAAGTAATTATAACATAGGCCCTCCATTGGGGCAATTATTTTAAGAAATTTTAAATAGTTGCATGAGATGCAATTAATTTAAGAGATTTTCTTAAGAATAATTGTTAAGCATGAGATGTTGTAAATATGTAAATAGTTTGGTGGCCAATATTGGATGTACCTGAGGACATTAAAATTATTTGCATAATTATCGCTCAATGGGAATAACTTAACTAATGCAAGATAAGTCAATAATGGATGTACCTGAGATTTTGAGCATTAGGAGCTAGGTAAAGGATTGAACCTCACATGAGATGTGATGGGCAAGGAGTTGCTCACTTATAGTTTATTGTAATTCCAATAATGGATGTACCTGAGGATGATCAATAGAATTATAAGAATTCAATCACCCACTAGAAATCCATCCAACTAGGATTTTCGTTTTCTACTTTGGAAGTGTAGGATTCGCTAAGTTAGTGGGAGGACCAATTTGATTAAAAGACCATAATCATTTTGGTTAATTACATGATACATTTACTAATTAATGGTTATTTTCTAGCTTAATTTTACGATAAAAATGAGCACAAAACAACCACCACCATCCAATATCCTTGCAAGCATACTTGATCACAATAGGTTGACAGGACCTAACTGTCTTATTGGCTAAGAAATTTGAAACTTGTCTGAACCTTGAACATATAGGATATGTTCTAGATTCAAATGTTCTGGTCCCTTACCTCCAGAGGCCACTCAAGAGGAACATGAAACTTTGGACAAGTGGAAGGAGCATGATATGAGAGCTAAGTGTTACATGCTTGCTTCCATGAGTAATGAGTTCTGAAGCAACATGAGAACATGCAGAGTGCAAGTGAGATCCTCCTTCACCTACAAGAGTTGTATGGTGAGCACAAAGAGAATGCTAGGTATGAGATATCTAGACGCTATTCCGCACGAGGATGTCCGAGGGACAAAATGTTGGGGATCATGTCCACAAGATGATTCGGTGATTGAGCGGTTGGAACATCTTGACTTCAACATGGATTTCCAACTACAGACGGATTTGATCCTTGATCCCTTCGAGTCTTTTGGGAATTTTGTGACAAATTTCCATATGACTAAACAGAATGCACCTTAGCCGGTTTACTCAACATCTGGTTATTGCCCAAAAGAATATGCGCAATAAAGGAAAAGAGGTAGCTTTGGTTACATCTTCTTCTGGAAAGTCCAATAAGAAGAAGGGAAATAAGAAAAAGAAACCTCGATTCTGGTCCTTCCAAGAAAATAGCTAAGCAGAAAGGAAGACTAAAGTCGATGGAGGCAAAGGAAAGTGTTTCTCTTGCCAAAAGGATGGGCCGGAAAAGGCGCCTGAGTATCTTGCTTCTCTGAAGGACAAGAAGGATACACCTTCGGAAGGTATGTCCATATCTTGTTATTTAGATTCGATGATACTCATAGTTCATCTACTTTGGGTTTTAGATATTGGTGCAGTTCTCACATTTCTAATGATATAGGGAACTAGCAACGATGGCGACTTGCATTCTCAAGATATTAGAGTCCGGATTGGCAATGGCTCAACTGTTGAAGCTTTAGCTATAGGATCTAAATCCTTTTACATGTTTGGACATGTTTTGTGTTTGGATAATATTTTATATGTACCTGATGCTTTTAAGAACATCATTTCTATATCTAGTTTGACTAGAAATGGCTATGAATTTCAGTTCACAGATGATGTTTGCAATATTTATTTTGGAAATAAATATGTTGGTTCGGGTTATATGAATAATGGTCTTTATTATTTGGATAATAATGACAAACACAAATTGAATGCAAGTGATCTAAAAGAATGCAATGTCATGGTGAAAACCAACTCAAGTTCAAAATATATTAGGCACTTAAGGTTATGTCATGTTACAGAAGATAGGATTGCAAAACTAGAGAAAATGGGGATTTTATCCTCATTGGGCTCTGAGCCTACTCCAACTTGTGAATCTTGCCTTCAGGGCAAAATGACTAGATCACCCTTTGTTGGACAAGGGCTAAGAGCTGAAAATATTTTGGAGCTAATACATAGTGATGTATGTGGTCCATTTAAAGAAATGGCTAGAGGGGGTTTTTATTATTTTATTACCTTTACTGATGATAAATCAAGGTTTGGGTATTTGTATTTGATGAAATATAAACATGAATCTTTTGAAAAGTTCAAAGAATTTAAATCTGAAGTAGAAAATCAAACAGGAAAGAGTATTAAAGCTCTTCGATCAAATCGTGGAGGTGAATATTTGAGTACTGAATTTGATGAAAACTTGAGAGAGCATGGCATTGTTTCTCAGCTGACTCCTCCAGGAACGCCACAACTGAATGGTGTATCTGAAAGGAGAAATCGTACCCTATTGGATATGGTACGTAGTATGATGAGCTATACTGATATGCCAATCTTCTTTTGGGGATTTGCATTAGAATCAGCTTTGTATATTGAATAGGATTCCATCAAAATCGCTTTCTTCCACACCTTATGAGATATGGTATGGAAGAAAACCAAGTCTTAAGCATGTTAAGATTTGGGGTTGTCAATTATATCAAAAATCGAACACCGATAAATTGGAGACCGGATCGTAAAAGGTCGATTTGTTGGATATCCAAAAGATAGTTTTGGATATTATTTTTATTTGCCTACTTCACAAAAGGTTGTGATAAGTAGAGATGCCACATTTCTTGAACAACAGTTTGTTCAAGAAGGAGGTAAAGGAAGGCAAATAGAGTTAGAATTGGAGAATTCTAACCAACCAACAGATCAGATGGATATAGATCCATCTAGTCAACCTATAACCGTTGATGAAACATCTACAGCTGTTCCTCGTAGAACAACCAGGGTATCTCACCCACCAGTGAGATATGGTTTTCTTCATGAAGAAGAACAAGAGTTGTCTACTCATGAAGAAGTAGATCATGAAGATGATCCACTTACTTATGAAGAAGCTATATCAGATATAGACTCTTCAAAATGGATTGATGCTATGAAATCCGAGATTGATTCCATGTATAAGAATCAAGTTTGGGATCTTATTGACCCACCTGAAGGTATTGTACCTATAGGGAATAAATGGGTTTTCAAGAAGAAAATTGGTTCTGATGGAAAGGTAGAGACCTATAAGGTAAGGCTAGTAGCGAAAGGGTTTCGCCAAAGGCAAGGAATCGACTATAAGGAGACTTTCTCGCCTGTTGCCATGCTTAAATCAATTAGGATTTTATTAGCAATAGCTGCATACTATGATTATGAGATTTGGCAGATGGATGTCAAAACAGCTTTTCTCAATGGATACATTGAAGAAAACATTTTCATGGAACAACCTAGGGGTTTGGAATCCCAAGATGGTTCCAAGGTATGCAAGCTAAAGCAATCTATTTATGGGTTGAAACAAGCTTCGAGGAGTTGGAACATCTGTTTTGATGAAGCCATTAAATCCTTTGGTTTTATAAAAAATGAGGATGAGCCATGTGTATATAAGAAGGTTAGTGACAGTGCTATCACTTTCCTTGTCTTATATGTGGATGACATACTGTTGATGGGTAATGACACAGGTATGTTGACAACTATAAAGGTATGGTTGTCAAATACATTCTCCATGAAAGACTTAGGGGAGGCAACCTATATTCTTGGGATTCGCATATATAGAGATAGAGCAAAAAGAATAATTGGTTTATCCCAAAGTCTATACTTGGAAAAGGTGTTAAAGAGGTTTAACATGCTTGATTCTAAGAGAGGATTGTTACCAGTGAGACATGGTATCCACCTTTCTAAAGAGATGTCTCCAAAGACACCTAAAGAAAGAGATAAGATGGCCAGGATTCCATATGCTTTGGCTATTGGAAGTTTAATGTATACAATGTTGTGTACTAGGCCGGATATCGCATATGCTGTTAGTTTGACTAGCAAGTATCAATCCAATCCAGGTTTGGAACACTGGATAGCTGTCAAGAATATCCTTAAGTACTTGAGAAGAACTAAGGATTTATTCTTGATTTATGGAGGTGGAGACTTGCAATTGGATGGTTATACTGATTCTGATTTCCAATCAGATATCGATGATAGAAAGTCTACCTCTGGATATGTGTTCATTTGTAATGGAGGTGCATCATTGGAAGAGTTCCAAATAGAGCACGATGCAGATTCCACTACAGAGGTGAGTATATTGCCGTATCGATGTCGCAAAGGAAGTCGCTTTGGATAAAGAAGTTCGTGATAGAACTTACAGCAGTTCCACTACACTGTGACAATAATGGAGCAGTCATACAGGCTAAGAAACTAAGGTCTCACCCAAAATCCAAACACATAGAAAGGCACTACCACATTATCAGAGATATAGTTGGGCAAGGTGATATAGCCATGCAGAAAAATAACATCACCTAAAAAATTCAGCTGATCCATTCACTAAGCTTTTGTCACAAGTTCAGTTAGACCGACATCTTGAGAAGATGGGTCTAAGATATTGTAATGAATGGCTCTAGTGCTAGTGGGAGATTGTTAGTAGTATGCCCTAGAGCATATCATTTAGTATGTATCTTATACATATTTTTATTAATAAAAGGCATTTCCACTTTTCCGTTTACATAATATATTTATGTGTAATAGAAAAGGTCCATTGATATTTTGTTAGAAATATTATTCTTAAGTTGTTAAGAATATGAGTGACAATATTTCTAGCACAAAGTATCATAAATAGGTTCACAATCGAGAATACTTCATAATAAGGACATGACTTATCCAGAAAGATTGTATTCATGTTTGTTCCCAAGTTATTTATATGAGATATAAATAAGATGGAATGGTGAGTCTCATGCCATATAACAAACATGATAGGCACTTATAAATGATAAGTAGGCCGAACCAGTGACACTTATGACACGCACATGGAGTTTACTCTTATCAATGTTTTGTCATAAATCATATCAGTGCATATAATCTTTAGACACGAGATAGCACGATTATCTTGTATATAGGTAGTTTGAGTTTGATACTACTTTCATACTTGTACTGTGTATGGGTATATGGGCATCTGTTGGCTCCTACTAGTTATATATGGAGGTAGGTGCTGATCAAGATGGAATCTGTTCCTCTAAGTAAATAGAGATAAAATCCTATGTTCATTTAATTGTTCTTGATGTTTCAAGTTCCTGGTCAGGACAGATAGATTTATTCAGAAAAGAGTTTGATGAGAAAATCTTTTAATCAAGAACTGGAATTAAAAGAGAACATAATATTCATAGCAAATGGAGTTTGACATAAACCATGACTCACTTGAGTTGGGATTTTGTAATGAGAGATTCTAGTGCATGGTAACATATGATTATAGGTTCATTTAAGGTAAATCTTATTACTAATTGGGTGGCCATGGCATGCTATGCTAGGTGTTAACCATGGTCTATGAGGTTCATAAAATGATTTAGAGAAATCATTTATGGTAAGAAAGAGTTCTGATGATATTAAGAGTTGATATCATGTCTCATTGCCAATTGGTGATGAGCCTAGTAAGTCACACACATACACAAGTTATCACCTATTTAAATATGATTTAATTAATTAATTAAAGAGTTTAATTGATTAATTAAATAGGTTTGGTTTGTAATTAAATTGCAAAGTCCCTAGCATGACTTGAAACCAAATCTAGTTTATTGGATGTATAATATAAGTTAAATTTATGTTTAAAGTGTTTAAATATGAATTTAATTATTGAGAAATTCTCTTAAAAGGCAGAACTTGAATTTCTAATTAATAGAAAGAGCTTTAGAAGCTGTTCAAGGGCTGCCATAGGTGTTCTTGGTGTGGTCAAGCTAGAGGGACAACATCTGGTGTCCTGAAGATGAATCTCAAAGGCGCAGATACGCTGCAGTGCATCAAGAGGTTAGTGTAATCATTCTTGATTTAATCTAGGGTTCTAAAATTAATCTAATTAATTTTAAAATCTTAAATGGCAAATACAGATCCAAAAACATATTAAAAGAGTTTTAATATGTTGTTTATCATTGAAATCAAATAGATAAAAATAAATCTTGCATGATGCATGTGACCCTAGGTGAAAATTTTTGAATTCAATGGTATAAACTTCTATTTTTCACGCTTCCGTTCCTTCAAATAATTCCAAATTTTAAGATTTAAACATGATATATAAATGATGATTTAGTGGGATACATGTTTTGGGTATACTTATGTGATGCTTCTTAGTAATCCTTTGATACATATTCTGAATTGTTTTTTATATAAAAATAACTTTGCATCATCATTCACCTAGGACTCATGGCATTGCATTCATTGAGTCAAAGCCTCTCTTATGTGCTCTCCAAATTCTATTTAGTAAGGCACAAACTGTTTTTGAAAGGGGCAGTACATTAAGGGGGAGAATTTCTAAAAAACACACACTTTACTTGTGCTTAATTTTCCTCATCTACTAATTGTTTGTCATCATCAAAAAGGGGGAGATTGTTGAACCTAGATGTCTTAACCCATGTTTTGATGATAATAAACAATTAGAGTGCTACTAATATACTTTGGAAGTATTTGTGTTGAGTTTGTAGGCCCTAGATTCAAAATTGTCAAATTGCTTCAAATCAAGGTTAAGGAAGAGCAACAAAAGGAAGCAAACATTTATGGGAACCTACAATGTAACTTTTATTTATTTTATATCTTGTAAATCTCATTTTATTAATTATGTTTGCTCAAGTCTAAGTGGTACTAAGAATATCTTGTTCAACTTAGTTTTCACTTAATTTTTTGTTAAGGGAAAATTAAATAAATTTTTCAAAAATTTAAAATTAATTTTGAAAAGTATTTTAGTTGCAAAATACATTGAATTAGCTTTCTAATGGTTCAAACGGATCAAAAATCCGAGTTCAGATTAAAAAGTTATGAGTTTTTTAAACTCTTAATTTCTTTGTGTCTTTACTTGTAACTTTTTCTTGACTAAAAGGGACTAAAATGAAATTTTCACATCTGAGAAATGCAAATTTGTTTTTGAAAGTGTTTTCATTGAAAAATTTATCAAATTAGCTTTCCAATGGTTCAAACGGATCGAAAATCTGAGTTCCAATAAAAAAGTTATGCATTTCCGAAGCTTAAGTGCACTTTTGACACTTTCTGTCCAAAGAGCACTTCGGCAGTCGAAAGTGGGAAGTTCGGCAGTCGAAGTTCACTCTTTAAATCATAGTTTTTGAGCATTAAAAGTCATTTTATCCAAAAAGCACTCCGGCAGCTGAAAGTGAAAACTTCGGCAGCCGAAAGTGACTTTTCAAAAGTTGTTTTTTAGCGCTTTAACCTTCAACAGCCGAAGTAAATAACTTCGGCAGTCGAACTTGGATTTCTGCAACTCGATAAAATAGAGCTTTGGGTATTTGAATGGCTAGTTTTGCATTTAATGCACCCCCAACGGTTATTTTCTTGCAAAAACTATAAATAGGCACCATTTATTATTGGAAACAAGTTTTAGACAACAATAATCTTTTGAAAATTTATTATGTTCTAAAGATTTTCTTCATTCTCTCTCTCTAGAACTCGAGCTACCATAATTAATGTTGAGAACTTGATATTTGAGTTGTAAATTCATTGTTCTGAGAGTTCATTCAAGGTTGTTGTGAGTACTTATTGTAATTTTGAGTGTGATAGAGCTTTAAATAGCTCTTGAGTGTAAAGGGATTTATAAAAGAGCAAGGGTTTGCTCTTGTGGTGATTGTAAGGGGTTTATTCTTCACCCAAAGAAGAATTTTACTAGAGTTAACTCTCAAGGAGGGCTTTGAAGAGAGGGCGTAGGCTTGGGACAGCCGAACCTTTATAAATTTCTTGTGTCATCATTCTTCCTCTACTTTTCTTTATGTTTAAATTTCATTTAGTCTTTAATTTTGCAATTAGAACCCAATTCACCCCCCCCCCCCTCCTCTTTGGTTGCTACAAGGGACAACAACAACAACAACAACAACAACAACAACAATAATAATAATAATAATAATAATAATAATAATAATAATAATATTCATAAAATAATAAATAAAAATATTATTATGAAAATACTAACTTAACACATGAATAAAATAATAATAATATATAACATTTTTAATTAGATTATTAATTTATTATTATTTTATTCATGTGTTAAGTTAGTATTTTCATAATAATATTTTTATTTATTATTTTATGAATATTATTTTACATGTATTATATATATATATACATATAATCAGGTTGTTACTCCCTATAATATTGAGCTTATATCAAGGGTTGACTTTGAGTCTGTACCTATTTGCCTTAGTCATGGATGAATTAATGATCAAATTATATATCTAATATGATATCTCGTGATGAATGTTATTTACAAATGAAGTTATTTTAGTGGATGAAACTAGTGAATTAGTTCTCATAGAATGAATGGAGCAAAGGATCACTTGGATAGAGTTTAGGTGAAAAAATGCAACAAATTCAAGTATTTAGGTTTTATCATTCAAAGAAATGGAGTAATAGATGAGGATATAACTTACGATCAAAACAAGATGTCTAAAATGGAATATGAAGGGTGTGTTAAAATCCCTAGCAAAGTGAAAGGTAAGTTCTATAAAATTGTAGTCAAACCAACTATATTATATGTAAATGAAAGAGATGCAAATGTTAAGTTGGATGTCTAGTATTACGATAATGAATAAGATTATAAATGACCATATTCACTAATAGTTCATGTAGCACACAATGAGAATAAAATCAGAGAATGTCAATTAAAATGGTATAGTCATGTCAAATGTAGATAATCAAATGCTCCTATATGCAATGTGATAAATTAATGATAAAATTAATGAGGAAGAAAAAAAGGATATCTAAAATGATATGAATGGAAGTAGTATTGAAAGATTTAAAATTTTTAAATATTAATGCGAAATTGATATCAAACAAAATTGAATAAGAAAAAACAATCAATATAGTTGACTCTAGTTAAAACTTAATTGTGTTGCATATATATATTTTTTTTAGCTTATTAGCCAAATAGATCCAAACATTTACGTTAGTTGTTGATTATATCCAAAATTTTTAATTTTGGATAATTTAGTCGTAACTTTCAAAATTAAAAAAATTTTATCCAAAATTCAAAAACTAATTTGGGGATTTTGACTTTTTATACCTAGATTGCCATGTGGCATATCATGTCACATTTTCTAGTTTTTATATGATTCATCTCTCTCTCTCTCTCTTTGTTTTAAGCAATCAAGCTCACAAAATATAAATCATTCACTAGATTATGTTATGATTCGTTATTGAAACAAAAATTAGTGATTTGACTGTCATTTCTTGCATGATGAATGGTAGAACAATTCATAATGAACATAGTTAAGTAGATTCCATAAAAAACAAATCACAAGAAAGAAACAACGGAATATATCTATTTCAAACAACACACCATCCAACAGCTCATAAATCAAGAAAAAAATATTTATGATGGCATTTTCATTAAAAGCCTCACCAAATTATGATTTGAACAATGCAACAGCCTGCTTGCAACAGAAAGAATGTCAAAAAAAATAAAGTAAAAATGATTATGTACAAAAAAATGTTTACAAAAATGTATAAGTGAGGTAAAATGTCTTCTTTACCCTAACACCATTTAGGCTACAAATTGATTTGTTTTCCCTCCAAACCATTTCCCTCCAAAATCCAACCAATCATTACCCTCCTTTTCTTTAACCAATCAGCGAGGTAAAATGTCTTCTTTACCCTAACACCATTTAGGCTACAAATTGATTTGTTTTCCCTCCAAACCATTTCCCTCCAAAATCCAACCAATCATTACCCTCATTTTCTTTAACCAATCAGCTACCACAAATCTCTTAACTAATTACATATCACTAAATTTTCAACCAATCAGTTTTCACCAATCTCTTAACCAATCACATATCACCAATATTCAACCAATCAATATATCCCACTAATCTCTCAACCAATCATAGCCCACCAAAAATTCAACTAACATATCTAACCACACCAAAAGTTCAACCAATCACAATTGATTTCATATAGTGTTGTTAGAATCAAATCAGATCGGACTAAACTAGTTGAACTAGTTTAATCAATAATAAGAACAATGATTGGTTTAATTTAATTGGTTCGGTTCAAGCTTCAAACCCTTTATTCAACAAATCAAGTTGACTCGTCCAAACCAACTAAGTAACCAGTGAACCAATTAGATCTTAAATTAAATAACTATGATCAATTGGATCATAACATTTAGATTAATTGATCAAGTAATTATTAACAATTAGATTAATTAATCAAGTAACTATGATCAATTACATTATAATCAGTTAATCAAGAAACCATTAATCAATTAAATTTTAAATCAAGTAATTATGATTGATTATATCATAATCAACTACTATCAAACATTTTATCAATTAAAGATTGCAATCAATTAAATAATTAATCAAGTAACTATGATCAATTACATCATAATTAAGTATTATCGGGTATTTTATCAATTAATCAATTAGATCATATAATCAATTAGAACATATATAAATCATGTAATTATTACCAATTATATTATAATCAAATGCAACAGTGTATTTTATCAATTAATCAAGTAGATCATAAATCAAGTAACTACGATTAATTATATTATAATCAAGTACTATCAACTATTTTATCAATTAATCAAGTAGATCATAATCAATTAGATCATAAATCAAGTAGCCATGATCAATTACATCATAATCAAGTATAATCGGGTTATTTTATCAATTAATCAAGTAGATCATAATCAATTAGATAATGAATCAAGTAACTATAATCAATTACATCATAATCAAGTATTATCCGTTATTTTATCAATTAATAATGTAGATAATGATTAATTAGATTATAAATAGATAATAATTAATTAGATTATAAATCAAGTCACTAAGATAAACTATATGATAATCGAATACTATCAGATATTTTATTAATTAATCAAGTAGAGCACGATCAATTAAATTATAGATCAATTAACTATGATTAATTATATCATAATACTATTGATATTCTGTCAATTAATCAAGTAGATCATAATTAATTAGATTATAAATCAAATAACGATGATCAATTACTTATAATCAAGTACAATTAAGTTATTCTATCAATTAATTAAGTAGATCATAATCAATTAAATTATAAATCAAGTAACTATGATCAACTACATCATCATCAATTAATCAATTAGACAGGAGTGAACATTATTCATTTTAGACTGAAATAACTGACCAAACTAAATTAATTCAGAAATTCTATTTAGTTTTTGTAGACATTCGGTTGGGTTCAATTTTTTACTTTTGAATTTTTTGATTTATTTGGTTTCGTTTTGGAGACAACATAATATCTTTTTTCCTTCCCTCTTGTGAAAATTGAATTGCCTAATCAATTAGATTATAAATCTTGTAACTATGAATTAGGTCAATTAATCAAGTAACTATTAGTCAATTAGATCATAAATCAAGTAACTATGATCAATTACATCATAATCAATTAGATTAATTAATCAAATAATTATTAATCAATTAGATCTTAAATCAACTAACTATGATCAATTAGATTATAATCAAGTACTATGATATATTTTATCAATTAATCTAGTAGATCATAATTAATTAGATCATAAATCAAGTAATTATAATCAATTATATTATAATTAAGTACTATAAGATATTTTAATTAAGTATTATAAGGTATTTTATCAATTAATTAAGTAGATCATAGTTAATTAAATTATAAATCAAATAACTATAATTAATTACATCGTAATTAATTAATCAATTAGATGACGGTAAGCATTATTAAATTCAGACCGAAATAATCAACCAAACCAATTTTATTTAGAAATTCGGTTCTATTTTTATTGAAATGCGATTAGGTTTAATTTTTATTTTGAATTATTCAGTTTATTTGGTTCAGTTTTGGAGCAACTTAACATTTTTTTTTCCCTCTTGTGAAAATTGAATCGTCTCCCATTGTTGTAGAGGTTGAAGGGCGTATAAGATTGAAAATATGAATTTGATTGGGGAAAAAAAAGGGAAAATGGATACATGAAGAAAATAAGTTATGGAGTCTCTCACTTGAGAAGGGTTGTGGAGTAGATATTAAGATGGGTCATTATTAGTTAGAGTAATGGTAGGCACTAATAGGTTAAAGGGATGGTGAGCTCCAATAGGTTAAATGGATGGTGAGATGATCTCTAATGGGTTGAATAATTGGTGAAAGATGATAGGTTAGAGAATTTATGGCATTTGATTGGATGGCCACTAATTGAAGAGAGAGAAGTTGCAAATTTTGAAATTCAAATATAAAAATTTAATAAAGGACTAAATAACCATTGCACATATAAAAAGTGCTTAGAATTTACCGAATTACCCTCATTTGTATATTTTTGTACACAAATTTTTGTCTACCAAGTCAAGTCCAAAAATAAAACCAAGTTTCTTGTTTTTTCTTGAACCAACATGTCTTAGAGAAATATTGCTAGAATCTAGGAGCAGTATTTTTTATACCAAAATCCAATCATTTTAATTTGCCATTTGCAATAATTAAGAACTAGAATGACTGATGAATTTAACAATCTTCTTAGAAAGCAATTTTTTAATAAAAATATTAAACTAAGAGCACTAGTTCTTGTATTTTTTTTTTAATAAACAATTTTTTTAAAGTTCATCAAATTATTTAGTGCAGAAAAAAATGTTGTTCTCCTAATATTGAAGAGAAAACCAAATCAGCAAGGATAAGCTAACCACCTCAACAACAAACTTGAATGCACAAACCACATTAGCATTGCTGCTGACAACAATCACTGCTAACAACAATCACAATATAGACATTGCTAATTCTCATAAAAAAGAAAAAGGAGCAACCTATAATCTACTGTACTAGACATGTGCCAAGTTTTTTATTTATATTATATGCATTTGAAATGCATTCACCATATTCCTACAGAAGAAATTGCATAAGTCAATTTTTATTAGAACATAAAGCCGTGATATATAATGCAACAGAAAAAATCAATTCATTAGGAAATGAAAGGAACAATTGAAAATGTATTAATAGAAAAATATAAAAAAGAATACAATGAATCAAGTAAAAAATGGGAGCTAGTGTCTCCAAATAAAAGAGTAGGGATTCCACCCTAAATGAGTTTAATTGCTCGTAATAGAGAGAGAGAGAGAGAAAGAGAGAGATGAATAAAAACAATTAAAAAAATGTGACAGAGCAATTTAGGTGTAAAATATTAAAATTTCTATATTGATTTTTAAATTTTTAATAAAAAAATTTTAATTTTGAAAGTTATGGTTAAATTGTTTAAAATTAAAAATATTAAATATAATCAATAGTTTTTTTTTTTCTCCGTAGATTTTAGTTTGAAATCCGACATCCACCTTAGATCCTTGGACTTCTTCAATTTTCCACCCAGATGTAGCCACCAAAAGTAAAATTATAAAACAATTAAAAATTATAATATTTAATTGCCCAAATAAAAAAAAATTAAACTTTTCTTTTTAATAGGTTGGCCTATATTTTAACGGCACGAAACTATTGAAAGAGATGGCAGCGAATTCTTTTTAGGGAGGATAGTGCCCTTTCATCGCTCATGCTTAAAGGATGTGACATTTTTATTCCCTCCTTATGGAGATAATTAGTGATTTAATTGATAAAAATAATTTAAATATTATTTAATTTATTAATAATAATTATTATTATTTTTAATTTTTTTATTTATTATTAAATTGATAAAAGTATAATTTTACTAAATCAAATAAAATTTTACTTTATATATATATATATATATATATATATATATATATATATATATATATATATATATATATATATATATATATATATATATATATATATTGTAACACCCCTTACCCAGTCTACGGTGTAGCCGAGCAAGGCGTGCCATATTCTGTGCTGGAGTACCTATTCACATCTTACTACATTTCTTGATAATTATATTCCATTTTGTTATTTTAAATTCAGTAATTCAAACGGAGAAACTGACAGAGTTTCCCCTAAATTATTAACAAATTTTCTTTTCATCAATAATTATAGATTTTAAATTCATTCATCATCTCATAATTTCATCATCCATTCAAAATTTCAAATTGTACTCAATCCAATCATACTCAATTTAGATATGAAATTTATAAACTTCATTAATTTACAATAATGTACACCTGAATACAAATTTTTAATATACATTACATGCTTAATAATTAATTACAATAATTAAAAACAAAATACATCAGCTAGATGGACCCTACCAATGCACTGCAGTGAGGTGACACAGCTGACACAATGCAATCCGATCTCCAAGTAATCCCAGTCAGTCACCTACTGGGTCTTATCCTTCTCTCCAGTACCTACGCATAGCAAAAAAACAACACACTAAGCAATACGCTTAGTGGTGCAATAATAATGTAGAAATAAACTAAATAATTAAAAATAAAGAAATTATGTCGTTATGCCACACATGATGTATTTTTTATAACTATTTGTAATATACTTAATTTATTGGTTTTTCTATTCATTATTTATTATTGAATTTTTAAGACTTATTTCAATGCCCAAATAACCTGTACAGATTGACTGGATTGGATAAATGGGTAGTCTAGCACTGGGTATCAAGTACCTCGGGCCGTCACACCATCGATCACATAGTGTCTACTAGGTGTGCAATAGAATGGCTAAAGAGCCATAACATCAATCAGCATAAAGCCATGTGTATCAGAAAGACAACGGAATGGCTATAAGCCATAAATCACAAAATGGCATTGGAAGCTATAAATCACAGAATGGCACTAAGTCATAAGTAGTACTGCAAGTCAAAACCTTATTGGCATGCCAACCTATCCAAACTAACCATAAAACTAGGCATACATGGGCACCTTAGTACCTTAAGCATTGTTCTTTACATTATGTTATTACATTTACTATTTATTGTACTATTCATTCTAAATTTTTATCATGCCATTCATAATGGTAATACAAGCCCCAAATTCATACTCATCCCACATTTTTGTTCATTAAGCTATTGGCATTAATTGCCAACTATAATTCAAGTCATTTTAATAGTAATTCAAAAATTTCAGAATTTGTAACTTAAGTTCACTGTTACATTAGGCTAATCTACAATGGAAATTTGACCTCACTTTCTTCATCAAAGTTATTCCTTAATTTGTTAACTTTAATTCTCTTTTTGAATCACTTAATTTAGAGTTTTGTAGCTCAAGATATGATCAATTAACCTAGACTGGTTCACTAACCCTTTTGCTGTTCCAGAATCAGACAGATTCTATAACCTCACATTATCCAGCCATTTGGACAAGCTACAATCATATTTTGCCTAATGTTCTTTATATGAATTGTTCCCCTATGTGTGCTGGTCACACAGGTTCAAAATCACACATTTTTAAGTTGTGTATGGTGAGTTATGGCAATTTAACTGACCTAGACTCATGAACCCTGCTCCTGCAGGATCTCAGATTCAAATCAGTGTCTTACATTTAACGTTTAGGGTTCATACGCTCAAAATTGGAGAAAGGTTTCTTAACCAAAGTTGTAGCCCTGTTTCTTAAGTTTCCATATTATATTGGCTCATCTTCATTGGAGTTTTCTACAATGAGTTATGCCCATGTGAATACTATTCACATGGTTAATTTTCCAAAACTAGCACTTGGTACTCGGATTCAAGCCAATTTTAGGGCATTCTAAGGACAGTTTTGTAGCAGAGTCTCTTCATGAAAAATGTGGCATTATGTCCTAAGTTTCATCTCCAATTGGCTTCACACCAATTGGAGCTACACAGTTCAGCTTATAACCCTATGGACCTACTGGACTCATAGGTCCAAAATTCCAGCACAAATCAACACTTCCCATTTCATTTATTCATCTCCACCAACACATCAATTCATTATCAATAAACATAAATTGGTCATTATTTGGCATCAATGATACCAATTGTGCATCATAGCACTAAAGCCCCCAAATTCTCATAAACCCTAATCACCACAATCACCATTCATATAAGACACATGCAATTCCATTTATCAATCATGCTAATCATCATACCTAAACTAGAATTTATGTGTAACTTCAATTAAACACATCAACCCCCACGCAACCATGGCTGGCCGAAATTTAGATCTTCCAAATATGAATTATTTTCATGAATTCTCATCCAATTCCATCATAAATCGACTTAATTTCAAAACTAAAAGAATAAGAGTCATAAGATTTAGCACTAACCTCTTGTGACCAAATTTTCTTCTTGTTAAATCTTCAATCTCCTTGCTCCCTTTTTCTTCTAATCACTCTTGCAAGACGAGAAATCAAGATTTAATATTGTGGCTTAGGGGTTTTACGGTATGAATTCAAAGAAAATTGAGCTCATGAGAAGTTGAAAATGGTGGAATGATGAAGCAAGGGTTTCGGCCAACTCTAAATGAAGAAGAAGATGGGTCCTCTTTTTATTTTATTAAGTTTCTTTTGTCTCTTTTTTATGTGTTTGTCTAATTATAATTGGCTAAAAATTTTAATTAGGTCACCTCCATGTCATGCTTATATCATAAATGTTATTTAAATTTTATTTCTTTTATTTTCTTTTCATCTTTTCTTTTCTCTACTCATTTTTATTTTAAATTTTTATCAATATTTCTTAATATTTTATTAAATTAATCTCACTTAATTAGATTGGCATTTTGTGTGACACCCCTCACCCATCTAAAGTGTAGCTGAGTGAGGAGTACCACATTCGATGCTGGAGCACCCTATTTTATGCTGTCTTGTTTATTGTTAATTTTAAACTTATAGAAAACATGTGGTGAAAATTTTTTTTCTCACAATTTTATATCTGTGGATACCCGGGCAGAACCTCCTCTATTTAATTAACATCTGGTGGGTTCCACTAGTTACCTGTTAAAAATAATTTCATGTCTATTTCACATATCTGTATGTCATATCATGTCATTTCTACTTATACAATTCAAGAAGTATATTCATTCATTCATTCATATGGAAACTCATATACAAAAAGTTACAACTTTACTTACAGCCCAAATATATAATTACAACTTATTTACATCACAGACTATAATTACAAAATATTTATATACACTGAATTAAAATACTAGTCTATGCATGGGCCCTACCAAAATACAAAAGACTGAGGTGACTCTGGACGGTGGCAGATCTTGTCAGAGTTCTTTCCGGGCACTATTGCTACGGTTGTGTATGATCTCCTGTACCTACGCGATGGAAAAACCAACACGCTAAGCAAATTGCTTAGTGGTGCATAATTTAAAAGAAATATAATTAACTAATTAAAATAAATATTCTATGCTAAATTCCACAATTTCTAAGTTATTTATGAATTCTCTGCACTTTGGGAACAATTGGATTTAACAGTATCTTTTTTGGTCATTTCTTATATTTTCAGTCTTAATTAATTTATAATAGCACCCAAGTAACCTATAACAGACTATAAGTACTGGATACACGGGAGTATACTGGTTAGACAGCCATATGTCTACCCTGTATACAACTGTCATGTCTGGCACAAGGCCAGCGGGCTGGCTTTTAAAGCCAGAAAATGAAATTAGGCACAATGGCCAACGGGCAGGTATATAGCCTATAGAACAATCATATCAGACATATTTTGTTAATTAATGATTATTTATATAGGTAGTACTGCTATGTGTAGTCCCTAATTGGTATACCAATCGATCCAAACAATATACATAAGCCTAGGTTTACTTTGGGCAATTAAGCATTATTAATTCTTTATTAGACTTTTCATGTCATTTTGCAGTGGGAAAGTGGGTCCCACATACCTATTTCATGTAATTTAGCATGTAGTGACTTATTAGGGGTAAGTCCCTACCAAAATGTAATTTGTTTCAAGAACTTTTCTTTAGGTTCAGTTTTAGTGTCTTGACTTTGCATATCAAATTGAGCAATTTGTGGCCACTGTTTGGCCCCACTTCCTTCACGGAAGTTATTCTTCTATGTCTTTTCTTTATTTTCCCTTTTGAATCATATCATTTGGATTTTTAGAACTCAAGTTGTCAAATAACAAAAACTGATCCATTTCAAATTTCTAGTTCCATAACTAGGCAGCTTTTGTAGTTACAATTTATCAATTTAAATGAACAGGTTGCAGCCACATTTAGGCCTAGTATTCTTCATAGAAATTGTTTCCCTATGTCTTTTGGTCACTTAGAATTTTTAATCATAATTTTTCAAGTTTTGTGGAATTATTTATGGCCAATTAACTGACCTGGATTCCTATACCTTGTGCCAACAGGATGTCAATTCAGGTCAGTGGATTTGACTTGAAATTTAGGGTTCTTGCATTCACAATTTGAGGACAGTGCCTAAAACAGAGTTGGAGCCCTATTTCTTAGGTTTCTGGAAAGGTATGGCTCATCCCAATTGGAGTTTTCTAGTGGAAGATATGACTAAAGGACTGTTCTAGGGTCAAGTGGTCACTTAGGCAATTTTCAAAATTTGTGTATTAAGTTGACTTAGCCAAATGACCTAGTTCCTTTAATTTTTGGGTTTTGGTCAAGATACCAATATTGTAGATCTATGTCTTATTGAAATTTTTCCACTAGTTTCATTGCATTTGGATTTTTTTAGACCAAATTATGGCCTTATAACCAAAATTGGTTGGGTAAGCTCATGTCCAGCAATTTCTGGACAACATGGTTCTGGATAGATTTGTGTCTTAACTTGGCTAGCAATTTGGTTTGGTTAGAGGCATTTCTGGCCTCTGTGTTCTTCATAATAGTTGTAGCCCTATGTCTAAGCTTTCCAATGGTATAAAATTTAAGTCATTTGGACCAGTATAGAGGGAGTTATGACCAAATGATTGCGTACTGTTCATTTGGTTATTTTATGGGTTCTATGCATGGTCATCCAGATTGGGACAGTGTTTAGGTATAGTTTTGGATAAAATTTGGGCATGGTTTCTTCATGGAAATTGGAGTGTTTTGGGTCTGGTTTCACCTCCAATTGGCCTCATACCAATTGGAGTAAACAAATTCAATTATGGCTCAAAACTCAAGCTGGACTCAATGAGTCCCAAACTTGCATAGAAAAGCACTCCCAATATTTTTAATTTCCTCCAACTCCCTTACTTCAATTGGCATAGATAGCACTTCTACAAGCAGCAATTTCATCTCAACTAGGTCAATTTCAAGCATAAGACAAAATCCCCAATTCATTATCACAAACCCTAATTTCAAAGTTTCAAAACTCAATCAATTCAATCCCTATCACTTCCCATACATATACCCATACCAAGCATCATCTTTAAACTCATTTACATCATTTAAACACATCAAAGTCCAATAAATTTCTTAACTACCAAAATTGGTGACATCATGGGTTCATGAATTTCTTTTTAATTTCTTACAATTTCTACCTATCTCAAGTCATTTTCAAGGATTAAAAGAAGAAGGAAAGAAGAAAAGCACTAACCTCTTTAATCCCTTTCTTGGGTTTGTTAAAACCTTGAAGTTTCTACTCCTTGTGGCTACCAATAACATAATATAGGTGTGGGTTTAATTTTTAATGAAGGGAGTTTAAGGTTTTATGGGAAGAAAAGGGGAGAATCAAGCTTGGGAAAGAAAGAAAAATGGAGATGGCTATGGAGGAGGGTGGTTCGGCCATTCAAGGGAAGAAGAAGAAGATGAGTTACTTTTATTCATTTTGTCTCATCTTATACTCTTTCTTATCACTTAATAGTTGTTTGTCAAGTTCCCATTGGTCAAGTATTTTTAAATGATGTCGTCACACATCATGCTTAGGTAATAACTCATTTACTTTTTGATTTTCTTTCTTTTGTTTTCTTTTCTTTTCTCGTTTCCCTACCATAATTCTTAATTTTAGTTTATTTTATATATTTTGATCTCTCTTAATTTAATTGACATTTAGGTCAAATTTTCACTCTGAGGGTGAAATTACCAAAATGCCCTTCATTATGCGTGTCGGGTTATTTTCATTTGTACCAATTAATAAATTTCTCTTAATTTTCTTTGATATTTTTAATGTCATTTATACCTCATAAAACCTTTAATTAAGTCCCAAAAATTATTTCCTAGGGTTCCTCGCGGTCTGGGGTCGGTAACTGTCTTCGCCATTACTTTCCAGTACGGTAACCCATCGCTAGAACCACGGCTCATTTAACCCAGTTGCATTTCATTACTCTTAATTTTTCTTATATTTTCTTATCATTTATTCCATCGATTTATGTCTCCTCACTATAATTTACGTGTAGTTCTAGACATCCTAGTTGTCTAAACAGACCTTAGTCATCGGAACAATAGAACGTACGGACTACCTATGGTGAGGACATTACATTTTGATCAAAAGTCAACTCTCCAAGTAAAATGACTACAATGCCTTTCATTAGGTTCATTGAATTATAATTACTTTTACTAATTGATTTAAATTTTCTTGACATTTATTGTCATTAATCCTCATAAATCCTTCAATTAAATCCCAAATAATTATTTCACAAGGTTCCTCATGAATTGAATCTACAGTCGCTTCCCGTTAGGGTTACCCATCGCTGGAACCTCGGCTCTTTTAACTTATTTGCATTTCGTTTCTTTTATTTTTCTTTAATTTTACTTAACCTTTATTTAGTTTATTTATAACTCCTCACTCTAGTTTAAGTATAGTTCCAAACATTCTGGCTGTTTGAATAGATGTTAGTCACTGGAACAGTAGAATGTATGGATTACCTAAAGTGAGGGTATTACAGTTCTTCCCCTCTTAAAAAGAATTTCGTCCTCAAAATTTATCTGATGCAAACAATTGAGGGAACTGTTGCCTCATCGTCTCTTCACTCTCCCAAGTTGCTTTTTCAATATTATGATGTCTCCACAGAACTTTTACTAGTGGGATATGCATGTTTCACAATTCCTTGATCTCCCGAGCTAAAATCCTCATAGGTTCCTCTTCATGTGTCAAGTCTAGTTGTACTTCAATCTGTTCTACTAAAATGACATGTGAAGGGTCTGATCTGTATCTTCTCAACATGGATACATGAAACAAATTGTGGATCTCATCCAGCTCTGGTGGTAAAGCTAGCTTGTAGGCTACTGGACCCATACGCTCAATGACTTCATATGGGCCAATAAACCTAAGGCTTAACTTACCCTTCTTGCCAAATCTGAGCACCTTTTTCCATGGTGACACCTTTAAAAACACTTTCTCCCCAACTTCATACTCAATGTCCTTCCTCTTCAAGTCAGCATATGACTTCTATCTATCTGAGGCAGCTTTCAAATTTTCTTTAATCAATTTCACCTTCTCCTCAGTCTGTTTCACTAGTTCTGGCCCCACAAACTTGTCTTCACCCAGTTCAGTCCAACAAAAGGTGTTTTGCACTTCCTCCCATACAGTGCCTCATATGGAGACATCTGAATACTACTCTGGTAGCTATTATTGTAAGCAAATTCTGCTAGTGGAAGGTATCTATCCCAACTTCCCTCAAACTCTATGACACAACTCCTTAGCATATCCTCAAGCACCTATCACATACTTCATGTTATTACTATTATTTCAGTTTAACATTTATAATAATTTAATAAGTTTTAAGGTTTACTTGAATCACCCGTTTCGACTGTTCATCCGTTTGAGGATGAAAAATCGTGCTATAATGGAGTTATGTACCCATGGCTTCTTGCAACTTCTTCCAAAATTTGGATGTGAACCTCAAGTCTCTATCAGATATAATGGAAATTGGGACTCCATATAGTATAACTATCTCACTGATGTATAACTCTACTAGCTTCTCCAGTGAATAGTCAGTTCTGACTGGCAGAAAATGTGCTAACTTGGTTGATCTATCCACTATTACCCATATTTTATCATGTTTCTTCTGGGTGAGAGGTAGACCATTGACAAAATCCATGGTGATGCGGTCCCATTTCCATTCAAATATGTTTATGAGGTATAACAAACCTGATGGAACTTGGTGTTCGGCCTTGACTTGCTGACATGTCAAGCATCTAGTTACATAGTTAGCAATGTCTCTCTTCATACCAGCCACCAATACTGGGACTTCAAATTGTGGTATATTTTTGTACTCCCTGGATGCATAGCATATAAGTTGTTGTGTGCCTCTTTCAGAATACTTGTCTTCAATTCCCCATCATCTGGTACACATACTCTTCCCTTATAGTACAAGCACCCATCCTCTTTCATCTCATACTCAGTCTCCTTTCCCTCTTTGATTTTACCCATTATTGTCACCAGTCTCTCATCCGTCTTTTGCCCCTCCTGTATTGGCTGTAACAGGTTTGGCTTCATTTGCAACTCAGCCAAAATAGCTCCATCTTGAGCTAAGGATAAATGGGCATTTAAGGATCTCAGTGCTGCAATAGAATTCCTACTTAGACCATCAGCAACCACATTTTCCTTCCCAAGATGATAATCTATCATACAGTCATAATCCTTCAGGAACTAAATCCATCACCTCTGTCTAAGATTGAGCTCTTTCTGGGTTAGCAAATATTTTAGACTTTTATGGTCTGTATATATGTAGCATTTCTCACTATACAAGTAGTGCCTCCATGTCTTTAATGCAAAGATAATTGCTGCTAACTCCAGATCATGAGTAGGGTAGCTCTTTTCATGTGGCCTTAGCTGTCTGGAAGCATAGGTAACCACTTTTCCATCCTACACTAGAACACACCCTAGCCAATTGTGAGAGGCATCACTGTAGACCACAAAGTCCTTCCCAGATACAGGTTGTGTAACACTGGTGCCACTGTCAACATAGCCTTCAGCTTCTCAAAACTGGCTTGACACTTGTCATTCCAGTCAAATTTTGCATTCTTATGCAACAATTTGGTCAGTGGAGCAGCTATCAGGGAAAACTCCATCACAAAACTTCTGTAATACCCAGCTAGCCCCAAGAAACTTCTGACTTCAGTTGCTTTCCTAGAAGGCTTCCATTCCATTACAGCTTCAATCTTCTAGGGATCCACTCTAATCTCATCAGTTGATATTAAGTGTCCAAGGAAAGCAATCTCATTCAGCTAGAATTCACACTTGGATAGCTTAGCATATAGCTTCTTCTTCCTTAAAGTGTGTAGAATAATCCTTAAATGTTCATCATGCTCCTCTCTATTTTTGGAATATACCAGGATATCATCAATAAAGACCACTACAAATTGATCTAAACATGGATAGAAGATACAGTTCATAAGGTCCATGAAAGCTGCTGGTGCATTTGTCAACCCAAACGGCATCACTAGAAATTCATAGTGCCCATACCAGGTCCTGAATGCAGTCTTAGGCACATCTGCATCCTTTACCCTCAGCTGATGATACCTTGATCTGAGATCAATTTTAAAAAATACACCTGCTCCCTTCAATTTATCAAATAGATCATCAATTCTGGGCAATGGGTGCTTGTTTTTCACTGTTACTTTATTTTGTTGCTGGTAATCAATACATAACCTCAAAGTCCTGTCCTTCTTCTTCACAAATAGCACCGAAGCTCCCCATGGTGACACACTAGGGCATATAAACCCCCTATCCAGTAACTCTTGTAACTAGATTTTCAACTCCTTCAATTCAGTGGGTGCCATCTTATAATGAGCGATTGAGATTGGTATTGTGCCCGGCATCACTGCTATGGTAAATATCACTTCTTTTTCTGGTGACAAACCAGGCAACTCCTCAGGGAAGACATCGAGGAAGTCACATACAGTGGGAATGTCATGGAGACTAGACCCAACCTTTCTGGTATCAACAACATGCTCCAGATAGGCTTCACAACTCTTTCTGATCAGTCTCCTTGTAGCAGTAGCTGAGATGACATTGGACAGGAAATCTGTTCTTTCACCCACAACTGTGATCTCTTCATTCTCAGGAGTTTTCAAAGTAATTCTCTATAATCTACAATCGACTATTGCTTGATGATGTGATAACCAATCTATCCCAAGGATTACATCAAACTCGTAAAAGGGTAATTCAATTAGGTCTGTCGAGAACTCATACTCTTGAATCCTCAATGGGCAACCTCTGTACACTTTATTTACTACCACACTGTGGCCTAGTGGGTTAGTGACTAGAATGTCTTGTTCATTTTCCTCTACTTAAATTCCCCTTTCCACAGGCAACTTAATGCAAATGTAGGAATGAGTGGATCCTGGATCCACCAATGCATGCACAGGCATATCATAAAGTAAGAACGTACCCCTGATCACATCCGGAGCATCCTGATCCTCCTATGCCCTAATGGCATATGCTCTAGCTGATGCCCTTGCCTTTGGCCTCTTAATTGTCTCTGATATAGGCCTCTGTGAAGTACCTGAAGCCTCTGATTTACCTGGTCTCCTACCCCTTTGAGCTGCAGGGGTAAGTCTATCTGCTTATGTTAGAGCAGCTAAAACATTTCTCAGAGGAAAATCTCTCACTTGATGTTTAGTAGACCCACACTAGAAGCATCCTCCAGTAAGTCATCAACATTCACCTCTGTGCCACTTATTACAATGTGGGCACACTGCTGAAACTGCTGGGGCTGGTCCCCTAAACACCATCCCTGGAGAGCTGCCCACAAATGGAGTGGACTAACCTCTCCTAGGTGTAAACTGAGATCTGGGCCTCTGTGATTGGCCCTGACTCCGTGTCTAGCTATGACCCTGAGCCTGGGGGCCTTTGAATCTCTTACTGGGTGCAGATGAGGAGCTATCTTGACCCGGACCCCTCTTATGCTGCCCATCTCATTTGCTCTACTCATCATGTCTAACTCTCTCTACCTTCAGTGCAGCCTCAACCAACTGTGCAAAGTCTGTGATCCTCAAGGCTGTTATCAGAAGCTTAATGTTATCATTTAGCCCCTCTTCAAACCTTTTGCATCTTTCAGCCTCAGTCGGGACTATCTCCCTGCCATAACGACTGAGCCTCACAAACTCCCACTCATACTCTACCACTGATAGCTATCTCTGTCTCAAACTGATAAACTCTCTCCTCTTAGTTTCTAGATATATCTGACTGATATATTTCTTCTTGAACTATGCCAAGAAGAAATCCTAGGTAATATGCTCTGGCTAAACTACACGGGAGACTATATCCCACCACTGAAATACATCCTCCTGGAGCTGAGATACTGCACACTCTAAACTCTCCCTAGGAGTACAGTGAAGTTATTGAAGGACCCTCTCTGTCCTTTCCAACCAGTACTTAGCAGCAGACGAGTCATCTTCCTTTTATCAGCTGTCGCAAGGTGTTTTACGGTCGCCTGGACGAACACTCACCGAAGTGGAAAAGTGAGGAGTCGCCACTTTAATTTTGAGGGAAATTAAAGAAAACCATTTGTGAAAGCAAGTTAAAATGAAACCACTTCAAAAACAGAGATTCTAGGTTCGGGGTCCATGAACGGGTGGGGAAGGTGTTAGGCACCCTACCTCATCCCTCAACGAGGGTAAGCAGATTTAACTTCACGTTCTTCATAGTTAGGAGGGCTTGAAGGGGAATGTTAATCCTTTTGACCGAAAGGAATGTTTGATTTATCACTAATCCAGATTACCCAGATACATAAGTAAATGAGACAACCTTAGTGAGTTGCTGTTGCGTATTAATTTTATTTCAGGGGGATCATCTTACGTATTTGTTAAAAATTTGACTTGGAAGTCGGATAAGAACTCTCCTCCGATCTCCTATAAATATTTATTAAAAATTTTGGGTTAAGAATCGGATAAGAACTCTCCTCCGACCTCTTTTAAATATGTGTTAAAGTTTTTAAGTGAGAATCGGATAAGAACTCTCCTCCAATCTCTTGTAAATATTAAAATTTTGGCTTGAGGATCGGATAAGAACTCTCCTCCGACCTCCTTATAAATATTAAAATTTTAAGTTTGAGGATCGGATAAGAACTCTCTTCCGATCTCTATTAAATATTAAAATTTTAAGTTTGAGGATCGGATAAGAACTCTCTTCCGACCTCTATTAAATATTAAAATTTTAAGTTTGAGGATCGGATAAGAACTCTCTTCCGACCTCTATTAAATATTTATTAAAATTCTGGGCGAGGATCGGATAAGAACTCTCCTCCGACCTCTATTAAATATTTATTAAAATTCTGGGTGAGGATCGGATAAGAACTCTCCTCCGACCTCTATTGAACATTTAAATGGGGACCGGATAAGGACTTTTCTGATCTCTCAAGGTTTAATTACAGCTACGTATCATAAGAACCTGAAATTAAGAGTTTCGGCATTCAAAGATGCTAAGGGTCGGAATGAGGCTTCTTCTAACTGGTTGGTACCTTGTGACCAGACAAAGGATGCTAGACTAAATTTTACCGATCTCCTATGTAATTACCTTACCAATACCTTTTTGTACATAATCCGTTCTGTTTATTTACTTGAAATTTAGTTTCATTCTGCTTTATGACGTCATACTGGATCACCTTCTCGGTTAGCCTAGTGATACAACTCTATTATTTTCTTGACGTATTACTCAGGCTTTCTATTTTAAAGAAGCACTTAAGACACGACTACCTACATTTTACCAAATTACTTATACGCTACTTGAGATGAGGACTTTCGCATTTAGAAGTAGCAAAGCTTAACAAAAGAATGGACCAATTGACAAAGAAAGTAAACTTCGGGAATAACCTTCATTACACCATAGAAACTTGGCGAAGATTACGAACATAAAACTAAAGGAAATGCGTAAAATAAAAAGAGCTTTTAGTGAAACAGAGATATAAACACTCACCTGTGAGGAGTCGAATCTACTAAATTAATCGCAGAACGTAATAGGGGCACAAACTGTTTAGCTTGAAGGCTGAAGCTCTCCTAGAAACGAAAAATGCTTCGCTAAACGGCAGTCAAGTTTATACAAGCAAGTTGAGCTTGGGGAATAAGAATGGAAACAAAGATGACAGAGAACTGAAAATAAGGGCGTCACAGGATAATGAAAGAACTGAAAATGGAGAGTTCCAGTATTTCAAGAATCCCTTTTGCAAGAAAACACTTCAGAAAACTGGTTTCAAAAGTTTTTTCTTATCAAAACTTAAAAACAGCAGAGTAACGAACTGAATTAAATTTCAGAGTTCTTCCACTATAGTAACTATTTCTCCTTTTTTTGCCCGTCCCTTGAACAGTTTTCATGCAGGTATTTATAGGAACCGGGTGCTCCCCATAAAGGGTCAGGATCTATTTTGAGGGAGATGGAGGGTCAGGATTTCGAAGGACATGATCTGAGGTTTAGGAATTAAAGAGGATCAGGACGGACGGCTGAGATCCCCTTCAGAATATTTGTCATTTTCTTCTTCTAATCTGACGGTCCTAAATTCTCTTGTCCGGGGCGATCCGAGGGCTGGGAGTGAAAGGCGCTGATCTTGTCGTTTTCTTCTTCGATCCGAGGGCTCCGAGCTCATCCTTACAAGTAAGATCAACGGTGGAGATTAGGATGTGCAGCGCTGTCCTAACGTACGCATGTCAGAAATGCGGGCGATTCTGGGGCGTACGGTTGAGATTTCTCCTGGAACGCTTTAACTACCTCGGCTCTGATTATGACGACAGCGGTAGGCGCCTTATTCTCTTTGTTTTCTGCTCTCTCTTCCTTTCCGATCTTCTTAACATGATCCTTCTCCGATCTTTTATACCAACCTCCCTTCTTCCGATCTGTATCGTTCCGGTCCTCCCCTTAATCAGGTCCGGTCTGGTCAAAGCATTAATTTCCCTCAATTCCCAAAACGTCCGCTTCATTTTCTGCTTAGCAATAAATGCTTGATCTCCCCCTATATATACCCCTGACCAAAAAATTTTCTCCATTCGATTTTCCTCTTTTCCTCCTTACTTTCCTGCTCTAGTTGTTCCGGCAGTTGTTCCAGCCATGATTGTGCTTTTTGATCTTTTTCCGATGGACCTTTTTATTACCCGACTGAAAATTTATGATCCCGGTGATCAAAGAATCGTAATGACCTCATCTGATGATGGTGAGAGAACTGGACTAATTAACCGATCTGGATCGCGGACCTCGATCGTGCCGATCTCGAATCATTCGACTGATTCAAATGGCGAACTGATTTCGAGTGAGAAGACTGCTAATATTCCCCTTAACACCAACGACTGCCCCTTGGCGTTCATCTGGCTCCTCCCCGCACTGGGTGTTCCGACAGCGGCTCAGTTTTGAGCGGTAACATCGATAATGACGTCTCTTATCTTCATGGGAGTCATAGTCACCCCATCTGAGCCGTACATCTATCCGATGTCAACAGCTGGTCTCCACATCTTTTGACTCAGCCACGAGACTAGGCTTTGACATAGGCCTTTAGATGGGATGTTCCACCGGTCTCTAGAGATCGCACAAATGATGTATTTTATTTTCAATGTAATCTGATCTCTAGAGATCACCGAAATGATGTAGTCCAATTTTAATGCAATCCTATCTCTAGAGATCGCCCAAATGATGTAATCCGATCTTTTGGAAATAAAGATTTTATTTTGTCAATTATCATCTTATTATTATTGCATTAATTATTTTCTGATCTCTGAAGTATTTACCCGATCTGACCTTTAATTTAAATGACCCTAAACCGATCCGCAATTCAAAAGATTTATCTTAATCTGCCGATCTCTAGTTAGCCGATCTCTTTATGGAATCTTGGGAATATTCGCGAGACGTGTCAGAACAGCTGGCGAGTCCCGCTATCCGATGCATTACCTGGAACCTCGCGAGCATTAAATGCTCGGACGAGTATAAATAGGGGTGGGGTTAGCCAGTTACTCTCTTATGTCATTTTCAGTCTCTTGCGAACAACTTCAAAATTCTCTCGTTTTCTCAAATTCTTCCGACACCGATCAGACTCCGGTAAGGGCTTTGATCTTTCTTTTAGTTTAAATTCTTTATTTCCTTTGAAAATGAGCGGTGCCGAAGGTCAGAGAGCGACGAGCCCCCCTTCTATTCAGTTCTCGTGGTCGTCTGATGAAGTAGAGGTGGTAGGACCGATCGGGCGACCTGAACCTCCTCCATCGTCTGTTCCCGCCCGTGGCCAAGCAGGATCTTCAAGGCGAACACATTCTTCAGGGAGAGAGAATCTTCCCATGGACGAGCTGCCATCGGTCTTGCAAGAAACCGACCTGCAGTCGTTCAGCCAGGAGTACAACATCGAGCCTGATTCGTACGAGCTCATCCGGTGTCACGGTGATCTTCGTGCCGATCACTTCTTCGAAGAGAATGACATGATCATGGTATACGAGGAACAGTTAAAGGCCGGTCTACGGTTTCCTCTGGACGACTTTTTTAAGGAAGTTTTGAAATATCACCAAGTGTGCATCGCCCAAGTTCACCCGAACTCGTGGCGGATCTTAGTAGCCTTCCGAGGCCTATGTCGAGCTAAGGGGCTCCGACCTACAGCTAAAGTGTTCGCTGAACTGCACCGGCTAACTCGTCGAAAGGACGACGAGTATTGGTTCTTCCAAGCGAAACCACACTGTGGGCTTTTCACCGATCTGCCCTCCTCCTTGAAGAATTGGAAGAACCGATTCTTCATTTTAAAGAGCAAAATTCCAAACAGCTTCGAGGGTTTTCCTCGTAGCTGGCTGCACCAAGGCCCTGTACTTCTGAAGCGCATCACCTTAAATAGAGAAGAAGGCCTGATGGTGATGGAGCTAAAGGATCAAAGTGCGAGAGAAGTTTTCTTGTTCGATGCGGATCGCGAATCGCACCATCGACAATGGAGTTGATCACCGGCAAAGATTGCGAACTTCGGCTCTCTGACCTCAGCATCGGTATTTTCTACATCTCAGATCTCAGGACCTTAGCGATCTCACTGACTTCTTCTTTGTGCAGGTATGGCAAGCGGCGAAGCTTCTAAGGAGAGCCGGAAGCGAAAGAGAGAGATCTCCCGGAAGGTATGGGAGATGAAGCGAGCTGAGGAAATGTAGACACCCAGGCATGAGCCCGGGGAAATACAAGAAGGCTCGTCTCAACCTTCGGGACTGGTGGTCGTAGAAGTGGTCCGATCCCCTCCTCACCGTGAAGAGCCGCCTCTACCTCCTCCAGTTGCTCCGAGCGCAGAAGAGGGTCCTTCTCAACCTAACGTGAGAACCCTCTCCCGCGGTGCCCAAGTCTTAGTCCACTCACTGGAGAAGAATTGTACGGTTCGAGAGAACCCTGGTTTCGCCAAGGTCTTGGCGTCCTCTATCTGTCTTCGAGAAGATCGGGATAGGCTGTCTCCTGATAACCTTGATGATATCTTGACCCGATCAATGAGCCTGAACGTGGAGTGCTTGGTGAACCAGCACATCATACGGGAGAAGGCGCATCGCCTGGGTAAAGAGGTTGAGAGGATGGGTTATGAAGCAACTTCCCTCCGATCTCAACTTTCATCCGCTCAGGGCTACATATCTCAAATTGAGGGGCGAATAAAGTTCTATGAGGACAAGCTGGCCGAGCAAGCTCATGTCCTGGCTGAGCGAGATCATGCTCTTGAAGAAGTGCAAGCGCTCCGGGCCGATGAAGCTGCTCAACTTACTCACCTTGCTGAGGAGCTCAAAGCGAAAGAAGAAGAGATGGTGACCGGAGTGGCTGGCGCTTATGTGAATGCTCACAGAGATCTCCTGGCCAAGCTCAAAAAGCGTTATCCTGAGGAGGACTTCTCTTGGATGGCCAACCTGGCTCCCGAGGATGAAGGTGAGGATAGCGAGGAGGAGGCTGAGGGTGAGAGAGGAGATGGACAAAATGTAGATCAGGCTGGGGGTGGTCCCCCAGCCGAATGACTTGTACAAATTCTGAAATGAAATGCCTCTTTTGTTCGGTGAATGGTTGTGATCGGAAAATTTCTAAATTATTTAAACACTTGATTGTCTGAGTATATCGAAGCAACTGGAAGTGATTATTAACCTAAGTGTGAGAGATCGGAAAACACAATGAGCGTGAGATCGGTAGGGAACCAACGCTAAACGGGACTCGATTAAAATTGGAAATTTGACGAACCCACTTAAGATCGAGATCATCATTACACTGGATTGGAATCTTAACTTGATTATTCCTAAACTTAAAATGAGAGATCGGCAATAAGACCGGTGACATAAAGATATAGTGTCGGTTCAATTTTGTTTGACAAGAGAGATTGGGAATGTACTTGACTGGTCAGGAAATTTGACAATTGGCTTGAGAGATCAGTGAGTGACTTGAGAGACCGGTAAGGCTTTAACTGATACGAGGACTTAGCATTGATTCAATTCTCTGTGAAGAGGGATCGAAAATGTGGTTAAATGGCAAGGAGAGGTCGGAAATGTAATTGGCTGGCAAAGGGAGACTTAATGTTGGGGGATCGGTTTCGAAGTTTATTGATTCTGGGGGTCGGCCAAAATATGGTGTCGACATCCCTTAAAGTCAAAGGCTCCATATTTTCGAATCTTTTCCAAATGAGATTTTTGTGGAGGTGGCGGGGGTTGTGGTTGTGGTTGTGGGGGTGGAATAGCTCCTGTCATCTGTCTGAAGAATGCTATCATCTGCTCAAACAATGCCTGCTGAGGCTGTGCAGGCTCTCCTGGTACTGGAATGGCAGGATCTCCCCTGCTTCCAACATCCCCCATAGACGGAGCATGACTCTCCACTTCTTCCTCAATAGCTCTCTGGGATGCAGGGTCCATGCTATAACCTATAATAAACAAAGAAACATATATGTATTAGTGTCACGCTCGACTCTTACAAATGCAGTATATGGTATGCACTCTATCTTGGTCCAGAAACACCTAAACCGTGCTCTAATGCCACTAATTGAAGTTAAACACAAATTCTAGTTTAGGTATAATGATTGGCATGATTGATAAGTGGAATTGCATGTGTCTTGTATGAATGGTGATTGTGGTGATTAGGGTTTATGAGAATTTAGGGGTTTTAGTGCTATGATGCACAATTGGTATTATTGATGCCAAATAATGACCAATTTATGTGTATTGATGATAAATTGATGTGTTAGTGGAGATGAATAAATGAAATGGGAAGTGATGATTTGTGCTAGAATTTTGGACCTATGAGTCCAATAGATTTGTAGGGCTATAAGCTGAATTGTGTAACTCCAATTGGTATGAGGCCAATTAGAGATGAAACTTAGGACATAATGCCACATTTTTCATGAAGAGACCCTACTAAAAAACTATCCTTAGAATGCCCTAAAATTGGCTTGAACCTGGGTACCAAGTGCTAGACCTAGAAAATTGATCATGTAAATAGTAAATGTTCATAGGGGCATAACTCATTGTAGAAAACTCCAATGAAATGAACCAATATGATCTGGAAACTTAAGAAATAGGGCTACAACTTTGGCTCAGAAAACTTCCTCCAACTTTGAGTGTAAGAACCCTAAAAGTTAAATGTAAAACACTTATTTGAATCTGAGATCCTACAGGTGTAGGGTTCATGAGTCTAGGTCAGTTAAATTGCCATAACTCACCATACACAATTTAAAATTTTATGATTTTGAACCTGTGTGACCAAGACACATAGGGGAACAATTCATATGAAGAACATCAAGCCAAAATATAATTGTAGCTTATCCAAATGGCTGGAAAATATGAGGTTTTAGAATCTGTCTGATTTTAGAATAGTAGAAGGGTTGGTGAACCAGTCTTGGTTAATTAACCATATCTTGAGCTACAAAACTCTAAATTGACTGATTTAAAAAGGAAATTAAAGTTAACAAATTAAGGAATAACTTTGATGATCAAATTTTCACTGTAGATTAGCCTAATGTAATAGTGAACTTAAGTTACAAATTCTAAAATTTTTAAATTACTACTAAAATGACTTGAATTATGGTTGGCAATTAATGCCAATAGCTTAATGAAAAAAAATGTGGGATGAATATGAATTTGGGGCTTGTATTCCCATTATGAATGGCATGATCAAAATTTAGCATGAATACTGCAATGAATAGTAAATGTAATAACATAATGTAAAGAACAATGCTTAAGGTACTAAGGTGCTCATGTATGCCTAGTTTTATGATTCGGTTTGGATAAGTTGGCATGCCAATAGGGTTATGACTTGCAGTACTACTTATGGCTTAGTGCCATTCTGTGATTTATGGCTTCTAATGCCATTTTGTGATTTATGACTTATAGCCATTCCGTTGTCTTTCTGATACACTTGGCTTTATGCTGATTGATGTTATATCTCTTTAGCCATTCTATTGCACACTTGGTAGACACTATATGACCGATGGTGTGACGGCCCGAGGTACTTGATACCCAATGCTAAACTATTTGTTTATGCAGTCCAGTCAATCTGTATAGGTTACTTGGGCATTGAAATAAGTCTTAAAAATTCAATAATAAATAATGAATAGAAAAACTAATAAATTAAGTATATTACAAATAGTTATAAAAAATACATCATGTGTGGCATAACGACATAATTTCTTTATTTCTAATTATTTAGTTTATTTCTACATTATTAATGCACCACTAAGCGTATTGCTTAGCGCGTTGCTTTTTGCTACGCGTAGGTACTGGAGAGAAGGATAAGACCCAATAGGTGACTGACTGGGATTACCTAGAGATCGGATTGCATTGTGTCAGTTGTGTCACCTCACTGCAGTGCATTGGTAGGGTCCATCTAGCTGCTGTATTTTGTTTTTAATCATTGTAATTAATTATTAAGCATATAATGTATATTAAGAATTTCTATTCAGGTGTACATTATTGTAAATTAATGAAGTTTGTAAATTTCATATCTAAATTGAGTATGATTGGATTGAGTACAATTTGAAATTTCGAATAGATGATGAAATTATGGAATGATGAATGAATTTAAAATCTATAATTATTGATGAAAAGAAAATTTTAACAGGTGGTCATTCGTCAATTGTTAATAATTTAGAGGAAACTTCGTTAGTTTCTCCAGTTGAATTACTGAATTTAAAATAACAAAATAGAATATAATTACCAAGAAATGTAGTAAGATATGAATACGTGCTCCGACACAGAATGTGACACGCCTTGCTCTGTTATACTGTAGATCAGGTAAAAGGTGTTATATTTAGTGGTATCAGAGTCAGAAGATTTGTGACACCCCTTACCCGTGTACAGTATACCCGAGTAAGCAATGTCACACGGTGTACCGGCACACTCTAATATGCCTTATTTAATTTTTATCATGCTTTTGAATATAATTTGTGAAATATAATTTATTTAAGCCATTTATCGAAATTGTCATTTATTTGAGGTTCCGAAAATTTTAAAGAAAATCCGGCAGAGTACCGGCTAAAAATGGAGAAAACAGTTCTGAACTGTTAAAAACACTTCCAATATTTGTTTTCAATCATATCAAACTCCAATATCCAGAATCTCAACAATTTTCAATTTCGGTTCTCAATAACCTTTTCATTTCTCAAACATCCATTTCTCATAATGCTCATATACAACAATAAATAAATGCTCAAATTTTGCATTCATAACCATAACTTTCATTATTTACATGAACATCAAAATACATTACCTAAGTTCAAATACATATGAGGAAGTAAAAATTAGCTACAAAATATCAAAATGACGCCTAGTGTCCTACCAATGCACCGCAGGTTGAGGTGACACGGACATCGTGCAGAATCGCAGGATGGACTCACCCACCGGGCCCATCGGGCTCACGATCTGTATCTCCGTAACTACGCATGGCAAAAGCAACGAGCTAAGCAATAATGCTTAGTGGTGCAATAATAAAATAAAGGAAATAGCAAGAAATAAATATGTAATGAATGTATATGTTATATTTGTTTGGTATTTGTATATCATTTACTTTGTCCACTTTTATTCAATTGGTTGCCCCAAGTAACCTACACTAGACGATCGGATCGATAACGTAAATCGCACTCGGGTATCAAGTACCTCGCCGTCACACCATCGGTCACATATGCATCTCCGTGCAGTAATGTAACAGCTAACAAGCCGTGATAACATCGAGCACAAAGCCAAAGCTCAATACAAGGTCGAATGGCTAAAAGCCATAAAATCAGAATGACATATTGCCATGTGCGATCGCTAACTGAACCCTATTGGCATGCCAAACTATCCAAACCAATCTTGTTAGGTATACTAGGGCATTTGAAACTTTTAAATTCTTCAATTTGTGAATTTCAAGTTTTTGTGTCACTACTCACCTCATTGGTCAACAAAAATGTTGAATTTTATATAGAAAATATGTACATTGACTTTGGCACTCCCAACATACCACATTTGGCATTCAAAACTTGTTGGCATTAAGCATTTATACCATTTCAAAGTTTAAACCAAGGGAAGCAGAATTTTCAATTTTTGGAACTCAAATTTACCGTTCCATTGGACACTGTTTCAGTGGGAATTTGAAGAAATAGCAAACATGAAAGTTGTTCCTTATTTTGTCTAGTTATTTCCTTTTTTGAATCACTCCATTTGGAGTTTTGAAGCTCCAGATATGGTCCAAAAACCACAGCTGGCCGGATTGTCAAAACTGCAGAATTACCATATCTACAGTACCATGAACAGTGACTATGATTGCATTTTTGAATTGGTTATGGTCATAATTTGGGGTAGGTTCCTTCATGAAAGTTGTTTGTCTATGTCTTAACTTGTTGCTGTAAAAATTTCAGGTCAATTGACCATTTCTACAGTGAGTTATGGCCAAATGAACAGTTAGTCATTTCTGCAGGTGCTGTTGCAGGGGATCCGAATTGGGGCCAACTTTTGGTCCTCTTGCTTTGGTCTTTTGGGCATGGTTTCTTCAGCAAAAATGTGACATTATAAGCCTAATTTCATGTTCAATTGGCCAAACACCAATTGGACCAACACAGCCAAATTTATGGCTGTCTAATTGGACTGGAATCTCAGTCACCATTGCTGCTGTCCCTAGGCAGCATAGTCATTCACTTTGCCATGCTATTTTTCAGTCCATATCATGGTCAACTTACCTAAAATGGTCACTAATTGACCATTAAAATGTTCTCTAACAATTTCCTAAGCCAAGTCACATTTTCACCCTCAAAACCCTAGTTTCCATTTCAATTTACCCATACACCTTAGTTAAGCACACTAATTCATTATCTATGTAGATATATAGCTTAAACATAATCTCTAATTCATTCTAAGTCCATTAAAACCATCAAAAACACTCCATCATTGTTCCTTCCTTAGGGCTGCCGAAATTCAAGGCATGCATAAACATAAATTTCATTCATTTAAGTTACAATTTCTTACTCACTTTAAGGCTTTAACATGGAATAAAGGAGATTTAAGTATATATGTGCACTAACCTCTTGTAGGCAGATTTTTCCAAGCTCAAAACTTCACTTTCTTTCTTCTTCTTGGCTGCCAAACACTTCCCTAAGATGAGTGGACAAGTTTTAGTGAAGAGTGTTTAGGGTTTAGTAGTGTAAACAAGAGGGAAATGAAGCTTTTGTTGCAAATTAATGGAGGGAGATGGGGAGAGGGTTTCGGCTGGCTGTTTGTGAAGAAGATGGCTGCTGCATTTTTTTCTCCTTTGGTCCATTTTTGGTCTCTTTTATTGGTTAATTAAAGGGTTGTTAATGTTACCGTTATAAACTTGCTGAATAAATTTAAATGTTGCTGTCATTGTTTTTTGATTGAGTTTGTTTGTTATTTCTTCTGCTAGTATGTAGGAGTAGTGGACAATAAAAGTGGAGCTGAAACAGTCCATGTAGAAACTATTTTTTAGCATAATAATTGCTGATTTTTCTGTAACAAACTCCCTCTACAGACTATAAAGAGGGGAGTAATTTAGAGGTTTGAAAAAATATATAAAAAAAAAAGTTTTTTTTTTCCTCTATCTGCTGTTGTTTGATTTCTGTTTTTGCTGTTTTAGTTCTAATATTTGGTATCAGAGCCTTAAGATCAAGGCCCAAAATGTCTCATATTGAATTAGAGAGAGCTAAAAGAGAGAGAGAGTTAAAAGAAAAAGAGGAAGCCTCAAAGATAGAAAGTTCTATCACAGCAGCAGAAACCTTGTTCCCTGAGAAAGAAAGTTCAGTGTCGTTAAAATATCCTATCTTGACAAAAGTAATTATGCAAAGATGGGCTATAAAGATGGAGGTTTTTATGATGGCTCAAGGAGTATGGGATGCTATTGAGTCACCTGATCCAATTGATAGCCGCAGAGACAAAATGGCATTGGTTGCCATTTACTAAGGTATAGGGGAAGATACCTTGCTTCAGTTGGGTGCAAAGAAGACCGCCAAGGAAGCATGGAATATGCTAAAAATGATGAACCAGGGGGCTGACAAGGTTAAAGAGGTACGATCTCAAACGCTTTGGAGAGAGTTCGAAGCATTGAGAATGGGGGATTCCGAAAATGTTGATGATTTCTCAGGAAAGCTTACAATCATTGTCAACAAATTAAGGAATCTTGGAAATACTGTAGAAGAAGAAAGGGTAGTGAAAAATTATTGAGATGGTCTCATCCAAGTACCTACAGATCGTATCCTCCATAGAACAATTCAGTGACCTAACCTCAAAATCTGTTGAGGAGGTGATAGGTTCACTAAAAGCCCATGAAGAACGCTTACTTAGCTGTGGTGGGAAGTCGGACGAAACACTCCTTCTCACTAGAGCTGAGTGGAAAGCGAGAGAGGAGGCTACAAAGAACAAGAAAGCTTCTGCTAATTCAAGAGGAGGAAGAAGCGGAGGACGCGGTCGTGGTAGAGGAAGACACTGTGGTGAATCAAGCCGAGGCGGTGATGATGAGTCGAAACCACAAAAGAAGAAATTCGACAAATCAAAAATTAAATGTTACTACCATGGAAAGATGGGACACTTTGCATCGGAGTGCTTGTCAAAAGAGAAAGATGAACAAGCCAATTTGACAGAAACTGAAGAGGTAGAACCGGCTCTTTTATTAATTGAGAATTGCGAGCTGAATGTTTCGAAGGAAGAAATTTACATTGAAGAACCTTCTTTGTTAATGATTGAAACCTGTGAAGTTACTGAAGGGGAAGTATATGTAGCTGCAACAGGAGGAAGTCTTATGAAGGAAGCCGGGTGGTACTGACATCGAGCCAGAATCACATGGCGGTGATATAAATTATTTTTCCGAAATTGATCACCAATTTTTGGTAAAGTAAAATTCGGTGATGAGTTCAGTAATTAATATACATGGGTTAGGCTCGGTGTTATTCCAATGCAAAAATGGAGAACACTTAACACTAACAAATGTATATTATATACCAAAATTGAAAAGCAATATCATCAGCCTAGGACAAATCGATGAAAATGGCGGACGTGTGATTATTGAAGGAGGAATTTTGAGGGTGTATGATGATCTAAATCGGCTCACAATCAAGGTGAAGAGACAACCTAACAGATTGTTTGTTGCAAAGCTCCAGGTTGCCGAGAAAGTATGTTTAATGACACATATGTCAGATCAGAATTGGCTATGGCATGCAAGATGTGGGCATCTGAATTTCCAAGCATTGATGAGAATGTCAAAACAAAGAATGGTGGAGGGATCCAGAAATTACACAAACTAATCAGTGTGTGATGGTTGTGTAGTGGAAACAACATGCATCGCCATTCCCACATACCGCAACATTTAGAGCAGAGGAACAAATTTTGCATTGATTCATGGAGATCTCATGTCCGATTTCACCAACAACACCAGGAGGTAACAAATACTTTATGCTCTTGGTTGATGATTATTCACGTTTTATGTGGATTTTTCTATTAAAGTGGAAAGGTGAGGCATTTGAAGTTTTTCAAACGGTTCAAGAAATTGGCCGAATCTGAAAGTGGAAAAAGATTAAAGTGCTTCAGAACAAATCGCGGGGGTGAATTTAATTCATCTGAGTTCAAGAAGTACTGCGAAGAGGAAGGTGTGAAGAGACATCTCACGGCACCATTCTCCCCACAACAGAATGGCATCGTGGAGAGAAGGAATCAGACTGTTCTTGAGATGGCGAGATGCATAATGAAAAGTAAATCAGTACCTGCAGATCTCTGGGGTGAGGCTGTTAAAACTTCAGTTTATGTGTTAAACAGGTGTCTGACAAAAAGTGTAGAGGGGATGACACCATATCAAGCTTGGTGTAAGAAGATTCCAAATATACACCATCTTCGTGTATTTGGGTGTCTTTCTCACATCAAGGTAACATCACCTCATCTCACCAAACTTGAAGACAGGAGTGTAAAAGGAGTGATGATTGGATATGAGGAAGGATCAAAAGCCTACCGTCTCTATGATCCAGTTAAAAAGAAACTAATAATAAGTAGAGATGTCATTTTCGAAGAAGAAAAGAGCTGGCCATGGCAGTCCGAAAAGAAAGAAGAGGAGCTGGAAAATGTCGATATTTTCACTGTAAAATTAAGAGATGCAGGGGGTGCTACAACGGTATCGGAGGAGGGGGAAGTGTCACCTAAATCCACGGCACAAATCTCTCCTACCAGTACATCAGAATCAGAGTCAGATTCAAACTCTACCAACTCCACTCCACCTCGAAAATTCAGATCATTGCAGGAAATCTACAATGAAACCAGAGAAGTCGAAGCAGAGATTGGGTTGTGTTTCTTGTCGATGGAGGAGCCAACACAATTTGAGGAAGCAAATCGCAATCAAAATTGGCGACAAGCAATGGAGATGGAGATTGAGTCAATTCAGAAGAATGAAACTTGGGAGCTTGCCGATTTGCCTAAGAATCACAAAGCTGTAGGGCTCAAATGGATTTATAAACTGAAGAAAGATCCAAATGGAAAGATAATCAAGCATAAAGCCCGACTTGTAGCAAAGGGCTATGTGCAGAAATATGGAGTCGATTACAAAGAGGTGTTTGCTCCAGTTGCGAGGATTGAGACGGTAAGAACAATTATTTCATATTCAGCACAAAGGCAATGGAAAGTTCATCATATGGACGTCAAAACAGCATTTCTAAATGGTGAACTTGAAGAGGTGGTGTACGTGCTGCAGCCTGAAGGATTTATTGACAAGAATCATCCGCAGAAGGTGCTTAGACTGTATAAGGCCTTGTATGGCCTAAAGCAGGCCCCAAGAGCATGGAATGCCAAGCTGGACCGAAGTCTCATATCACTAAATTTCAGAAAATGCCCATTCGAGCATGCGGTCTACATGAAGGAAATAGAAAATGATGTTACTGTGGTGGGAGTATACATAGATGATCTTATCCTCACAGGATCAAGTGCAACTTTAATTGATAAATTCAAGCATGAAATGAAGAAGGTGTTCGAGATGAGCGACTTGGGACTCCTAAGTTACTACTTGGGAATCGAGGTGAAACAAAACTCAGAATCTATAACTTTATGCCAATCAAGTTATGCCAACAAGATTCTTGAGAAAGCAGGGATGTCTGATTGCAATAGTATGCCGATACCCATGGATCCAAGATGCAAACTGAGTAAGCATGATGAGGAACCACCAGTTGATGCTACAACATACAGGAGCATTATTGGAAGTCTGCAATATCTGGTGAATACCCGTCCTGATCTAGCCTATTCAGTTGGGGTGGTTAGCCGATACATGGAGTCTCCAAAGACATCACATATTAAGGATGTTAAGCAGATTATTAGATATGTGAAAGGAACTCTTGTTCTTGGATTTGTGTACAAGAAGAATCAAGAGTGTGAGGCGTTGATTGGGTATAGTGACAGTGATCTTGGAGGAGATACAGATGACAGGAAGAGCACAACTGGAATTTTATTTTTCCTTGGTGAAAGTCCAATCACTTGGGTTTCACAAAAACAGAGAATTGTTGCACTTTCGTCATGCGAAGCCGAGTACATTGCATAACCAGTAGGTACAAGTCAAGGAAAATTGCTTACAAAGATAATTGCAAGTTTAAGAGGCAATAATCAAGTCAAACCTATACTAAAGATAGACAACAAGTCAGCAATCTCGTTAGCCAACAATCCAGTACATAATGAAAGAAGTAAACATATCGACACAAGGTTCCACTTCATACGTGATGTCAGTAAAAATGGAGATGTGAAGATAGATTACACTGTAATGTACAATGTGGCAGATATTCTGACTAAACTGTTGGGAAGACCGAGATTTCTGGAGCTAAGGGACAAGATAGGAGTCAAGCAAGTTTAAGGGGGTGATTGTTACCGTTATAAACTTGCTGAATAAATTTAAATGTTGCTGTCATTGTTTTTTGATTGAGTTTGTTTGTTATTTCTTCTGCTAGTATGTAGGAGTAGTGGACAATAAAAGTGGAGCTGAAACAGTCCATGTAGAAACTATTTTTTAGCATAATAATTGCTGATTTTTCTGTAACAAACTCCCTCTACAGACTATAAAGAGGGGAGTAATTTAGAGGTTTGAAAAAATATATAAAAAAAAAAGTTTTTTTTTTCCTCTATCTGCTGTTGTTTGATTTCTGTTTTTGCTGTTTTAGTTCTAATAGTTAAATTTTGATTGGTGGAAGCTTTTAAATGACCTCACATTATGTCATAATTTGCTTTTTATTTCATTTTTCTTTTCTTTTCATCACTACTCATTTTCAATTTAATTTTTAGTAATGTTTCTTCATATTTTATATCATAATAATTATTTACTCAACTGGACAAGTCGGCCAAAAATCACCTCCGAAAGCGAAATGACCAAAATGCCCTCCGTTGGGCTTAACGGGTCAAAATTGTCTGTACCGATTGAAAAATTTTTCTAAATATTTTCTTGGCATTCTAATGATATGGGAACCTCAATGACCCTTCTCTGGAGTCCCAAAAATTATTTTATAATTTTTCCCCTGGGTCTAAGGCTCCTCGTTGCAAGAACCGCAACTTCCCTCTGGTTACCTCTCGCTAGGGCACCGGCTCGTTTAACTTGGTTGTATTTTATTTCTAAAATTTTTACTAAATTTTTCTTATTAGTATTTGAGTTAATTATGGTTCCTGAATTTAGTTTAAATATTTTTCCGGACGTTCTAGCTGTCCGGACCGACACCGGTCACCGGAACAGTAGAATGTACGGAATAGTTACCGGGAGGGTGTTACAACTCTTCCCCTCTAATTTAAATTTCGTCCTCGAAATTTACCTGATGCAAACAGTTGAGGGAACTGTTGCCTCATCGTCTCTTCACTTTCCCAAGTTGCCTCCTCGGTGTTGTGGTGCCTCCAAAGTACTTTCACCAGTGGAATCTGTTTGTTTCTCAATTCTTTTACTTCCCGAGCCAGGATCCGTAAAGGTTCTTCTTCATATGTCAAATCTGGTTGTATTTCAATTTCTTCCCTGGAGATGACATGTGAAGGATCTGAGCGGTATCTTCTGAGCATAGACACGTGGAACACATTGTGGATCTCGTCCAGCTCCGGGGGTAAAGCTAGCCTATAGGCCACTGGACCCACACGTTCAATGACTTCATATGGGCCAATGAACCTAGGGCTTAACTTACCTTTCCTTCCAAACCTCAATACCTTCTTCCACGGTGACACCTTGAGGAACACTTTGTCGCCAACCGCATATTCTATTTCTTTTCTCTTCAGGTCGGCATAAGATTTCATCTGTCTCGAGGCAACCTTGATTGGCTTTGATTAGTTTTACTTTCTCCTCATCTGCTTTCACTGTGTCCGCCCTACCAATTTGTCTTTGCTCAATTCAGTCCAAAGACACCGAGTTCTACATTTTCTCCCATACAGTGCTTCATATGGGGCCATTTGGATGCTAGCTTGGTAGCTATTGTTGTATGCAAATTCTGCCAGTGGGAGGTATCTATCCCAACTTCCCTCAAATTCGATGACACAACTCCTCAGCATATCCTAAAGGACCTGACATATATTTCATGTTATTGTTATCATTTTAATTCAATATTTGTATCAATTTCATTGGTTTCAATTGTTTACCTGGATTACTCTTTCTGATTGCCCATCCGTCTGAGGATGGAAAGCTGTGCTGAAATGGAGTTGGGTACCCAAGGATTCATGCAACTTCTTCCAAAATCTCGATGTAAACCTTGGGTCTCGATCAGATATGATGGAAAGTGGAATTCCATGCAGTCTAACTATCTCACTGATATATAATTCTGCTAACTTCTCTAGTGAGTAGTCAATCCTAACTAGCAGAAAGTGTGCTGACTTCGTCAATCTATCAACTATCACCCATGCTGCATCATGTTTCTTCCGAGTGAGAGGTAGACCACTTACAAAATCCATGGTGACCCGATCCCATTTCCATTCGTGTATGCGATAGTCAGAGCAAACCCGATGGAACTTGATATTCGCCTTGACTTGCTGATATGTCAAGCATTTAGTCACATTGTCAGCTATGTCTCTCTTCATACCAGGCCACCAATACTGAAGCTTTAGATCATGATACATCTTTGTACTTCCTGGGTGCATAGCATATACACTGGTGTGTGCCTCTTTTAGAATACTGGCCTTCAATTCCCCATCATCTAGTACACACAGTCTTCCTTTGTAATACAAACACCCATCTGCTTTCACCTCATGGTCAGTTGCTTTTCCTCCGGGATTTTGCTTATAATAGCCAAGAACTTTTCATCTACCTTTTGCCCATCTAAAATCTGCCAGAAAGGTGTTTGGCCTCACTTGCAACTCACCCAAAATAGCTCCATCTCGAATCAAAGATAGACGGGCATTCAATGATCTCAAAGTCGTGATGGACTTTCGCTCAAAGCATCAAGAACTACATTTGCCTTCCCAGGATGGTAGTCAATTACACAATCATAGTCCTTCAGGAACTCAATCCATCGTCTCTGTCTAAGGTTGAGCTCCTTCTGAGTTGGCAAATATTTCAGGCTTTTGTGGTCTGTGTAAATGTAGCACTTTTCACCATACAAGTAATGCCTCCATATCTTCAGTGCGAAGATAATTGTTGCAAGCTCTAGATCATGGGTAGGGTAATTTTGTTCATGTGGCCTTAGCTGCCTGGAAGCATAGACTACCACCTTCCCCTCTTGCATCAATACACACCCTAACCCATTATGAGAGGCATCACTGTAGACCACAAAGTCCTTTCTCGACACCGCTGTGTTAAGCACACTGGTGCCTCACAACATAGCCTTCAACTTCTCAAAACTGGTCTGACACTTATCATTCCAGTCAAATCTAACATTCTTGTGTAACAACTTGGTCATTGGAGCAGCTATTAAGGAAAATCCCTTCACAAATCTCCTGTAATACCCAGCTAGCCCCAAGAAACTTCTAACCTCAGTTGTATTTCTGGGAGGCTTCCATTCCATCACTGCTTCTATTTTCTTGGGATCCACCCTAATCCCATCAGCTGACACTATGTGTCCAAGGAATGCAATCTCATTCAGCCAAAAGTCACACTTGGACAACTTAGCATACAGCTTCTTTTCTTTCAGGGTTTGTAGAACAATTCTCAAATGCTCATCATGTTCTTCCCTGGTCTTGGAATACACCAAAATATCATCAATAAAGACCACTACGAACTGATCTAGGTATGGATGGAAGATACGGTTCATAAGGTCCATGAATGCCGCTGGTGCATTTGTTAGGCCAAAGGGCATCACTAGAAACTCATAATGCCCATATCGGGTCTTGAATGCAGTCTTGGGCACATCTACATCCTTCACCCTCAGCTGATGATACCCTGATCTAAGATCAATCTTAGAAAATACTCCTGCTCCCTTCAACTGATCAAACAGATCATCAATTCTAGGCAACGGATATTTGTTCTTCATAGTCACTTTATTCAACTGCCGGTAATCAATGCAAAGCCTCAAAGTCCCATCCTTCTTTTTTACATACAGCACTGGAGCAACCCATGGTGACACACTGGGGCGTATGAACCCCTTATCAAGCAACTCTTGCAACTGAGTTTTCAATTCCCTCAATTCAGTGGGTGCCATCCTATAAGGAGCAAAAGAAATGGGTGTCAGACTTGCAGTTGTCTCAATAGCAAATTCAACTTCCCTTTCTGGTGGCAAACCGGACAATTCTTCAGGAAACACCTCTGGGAAGTCTCTTACTGTGGGTATATCACTCAGGTTTTGCTTAGCCTGCCTAGTATCCACCACATGTGCTAGGTAGGCTTCACAGCCTTTTCTCATCATTCTTCTTGTAATCGTGGTTTGAGATGACATTGGACAAGAAATCATCCCTTCCCCCACAACTGTGATCTCATTACCCTCAGGAGTTTTCAAAGAAATCCTCTTCAGTTTACAATCAACCATTGCTTGATGACGTGACAACCAGTCCATTCCCAAAATCACGTCAAACTCGTGGAAGGGCAACTCAATCAGGTCTGCCAAGAATTCATACCCCTGAATCCTTAACGGGCAACCCTTGTATACTTTGTTCACCACTACACTGTGGCCCAATGGATTAGTGACCAGAATGTCTTGTTCACTCTCCCCTACTAGTATCCCCCTTTCTACGGGTAGGTTGATACAGATGTATGAATGAGTGGATCCTGGATCCACCAATGCATGCACAGGTGTATTGTAGAGAGAGAACGTATCCCTGATGACGTCCAGGGCATCTTGCTCCTCCTGAGCTCTCAGGGCATAATTTCTGGCAGGTGGTCTGTTATCCGCCTCTCTGCCGCTCGATGCGTGCCTCGCAATGGTTCTACCTCGACTTGCGATTTTCTACCCTCTATGATGCAGGAGCAGTGTCCGTCGCTTGTGTTGGAGCAAACAGAGTAGTTTTGCGTGGCCTTCACCGGTGATGCTCTGTCAACCCACATCTTAAGCAGGCACCAGTTACTCTCCAACATTCCCCCTTATGCCATTTCAGGCAGTGTGGACATGCAGAAGATGTTGGGGCTGGTCCCCTGAACCCCATCCTCGGAGAGCGCCCACCGATGGTGTGGATCGACCTCTCCTAGGGGTGAATCGTGGCTGGGCCCCGAGACCGACCCCGACCTTGTGGCTGACCCGAACTCGTGTGGGTGGACCTCTGAACTTCTTCCTGTGCAAGAGATGAGCTAGATCGACCGGCCCTCTTCTCTGCCTATCCCTTCCAGTCCGCTCACTAATTCTCACTTTTTCAACCCTTATTGCAGCTTCCACTAACTTGCTAAATTCGTGATTCCCAAGGCGTGAGCTGGATCTTTATGTTGTCATTTAGTCCCTCTTCAAATCTCTTACATCTTTCAGCTTCATTAGGACTATCTCCCTTCCATAGCGGCTTAATCGGACGAATTCCTTTTCATACTCGGCCACCGATGTCTCGCCTCGTGTTAATAAACTCTCTTCTTCTCTCTTCCGTATACAAGATACCCACATATTTCTTCTTGAATTCCGAGAGAAAGAAGTCCCAAGTTATAGCTTCGTGCACTTCATCGGATACCGTGTCCCACCATTCGTAGGCATCATCTTGCAACAAAGATATGGCACCTCTAAGTTTTGCTCCGGTGCGGTGGAGTTGTTTTAAGACTCGCCTGCCTGCTTCAACCAATTCTACCGCAATAGAGTCATCTTCTCTCTCAAAAGTCCACCGCTCCAAACTTTCTTAGCCTTTCCAGTGTGATTTACTGTGGAGCCGGTGGTGGTGGTGGTGGTGCTGGCATTACTCGCCATTTGTCTAAAGAAGTCACCATTTGTTGGAACATGGCTCGTGGAGACGAAAGGTGCTCGCTTGAGCCGGTGGAGTAGGTTCTCCCTACCCCTAGTCTCGGATGCTACAGTGGAGCATGACTCTCCAATTCCTCCTCGACTGCTCTCTGTGATGAAGGGTACATATCATATTAAAAATAAGAAAGACAAAAATATATGCATTAGTGTCACCTCTAATATTAAAAATGAAATGCAAGGTATGGACTCAATCTAGGCCCGTAAACGCCTAAACCGTGCTCGATACCACTAAATGTGACACCCTTACCCGTACAAAGATACCCGAGTAAGCAATGTCACACTGTACCAAGCACACTCTAATATGTTTTATTTAATTTTTATCATTGTTTTAAATTTAATTTGTTAAATATAATTTATTTAATCCATTTATCGAAATTGTCATTTATTTGAGGTTCCGAAAATTTTAAAGAAAATCCGGCAGAGTACCGGCTAAAAATGGAGAAAGCAGCTTCTTGAACTGTTAAAAACACTTCCAATATTTGTATTCAATCATCTCAAACTCCAATATCCAAAATCTCAACAATTTTCAATTTGGGTTCTCAACAACCTTTTCATTTCTCAAACATCCATTTCTCATAATGCTCATATACAACAATAAATAAATGCTCAAATTTTGCATTCATAACCATAACTTTCATTATTTACATGAACATCAAAATACATTACATAAGTTCAAATACATATGAGGAAGTAAAAATTAGCTACAAAATATCAAAATGACGCCTAGTGTCCTACTAATGCACCGCAGGTTGAGGTGACACGGACATCGTGCAGAATCGGCAGGATGGACTCACCCACCACGGTCTACCGGGCTCACGATCGTATCTCTGGAACCTACGCGTGGCAAAAGCAACGCGCTAAGCAATAATGCTTAGTGGTGCAATAATAAAATAAAGGAAATAGCAAGAAATAAATATGTAATGAATGTATATGTTATATTTGTTTGGTATTTGTATATCATTTACTTTGTCCACTTTTATTCATTTGGTTGCCCCAAGTAACCTACACTAGACGATCGGATCGATAACGTAACCGCACCGGGTATCAAGTACCTCGGGTCGTCACACCATCGATCACATATGCATCTCCCGGTGTGCAATAGAACAGCTAACAAGCTGTGATAACATCAGGCACAAGGCCAAAGCTCAATACAAGGTCAGAATGGCTAAAAGCCATAAAATCACGGAATGGCATATTGCCATGTGCGATCGCTAACTGAACCCTATTGGCATGCCAAACTATCCAAACCAATCTTGTTAGGTATACTAGGGCATTTGAAACTTTTAAATTCTTCAATTTGTGAATTTCAAGTTTTGGTGTCACATTTAGTGGTATCAGTCCCTTAGGCAAATCCCACATCGGCAAAGCACGGAAATGGTCTTGGGCTCAAAAGTAATGATATATAAGATGGGGGAACTAATCACTAGAGGCACCTTTTGGTGGAATGGCCTGGAGAGTTGGAAGAACTCCAGGGTTAAACGTGCTCGCTTGAGAGAAATCCTAGGATGGGTGACCTCCTGGGAAGTTCTCCATTCCACCTATGGGACAAAACCGTGAGGCTTATGGCCAAAGCGGACAATTCCTCTAGTGGCTGGTTCCCGATCGTTACAATTGGTATCAGAGCCGCTCGCGTGTCCTCTTGGGCGATGGTGGGGCAAACCTCAGTGAGGACGCTGAGTCCTGAAAGGGGGGGAGAAAGGTCCCTTAGGCAAATCCCACATCGGCAAAGCACCGAGATGGTCTTGGGCTCAAAAGTAATGATATATAAGATGGGGGAACTAATCACTAGAGGCGCCTTTTGGTGGAATGGCCTGGAGAGTTGGAAGAACTCCAGGGTTAAACGTGCTCGTTTGAGAGAAATCCTAGGATGGGTGACCTCCTGGGAAGTTCTCCATTCCACCTATGGGACAAAACCGTGAGGCTTATGGCCAAAGCGGACAATTCCTCTAGTGGCTGGTTCCCGATCGTTACAAGCTTTCTTAGTATGGTGCATCGAGTGAGGACACTCAAGTCTTAAGGAGGTGAGCTAGCGACTGGTTGCTTAGCTTAGAATGGATGAGGTAAAAAGCTCCCTGAAAGATGGGAAACTTGTCCCACATCAGAATGAGAGTGGAAGGTGATATATAAAATGGGGAAAATAATCACTAGAGGCGCCTTTTGATGGAATGGCTTGGAAAGTTGGAAGAACTACAGGGTTAAGCGTGCTCGCTTGAGAGAAATCCTAGGATGAGTAGCCTCCTGGGAAGTTCTCCATTCCACCTATGGGACAAAACCATGAGACTTATGGCCAAAGCGAACAATACCTCTAGTGGTTGGAACCTGACCGTTACACACACACACGCAAACATATATATATATATATATATATATATATATATATATATTCACTTATTTTATGTTTAATTTGTTGAGTTTTTTCATTTGTTACATACTAATTTTGAAATAAAATAGTGAAAAAAAATGTAAATTAGAAGTATAAATAGAGAGACAAATTTTTAAATTTAAGATAATAATATTGGATATATTATTTAATTATTAAAGATTTTCTATCAATGAAAAAATTACTAAAATTAATGAAAATATTAAATTATTAAAAAAATTAATTAAATCAAAAGAATTGATTTAAATTGATAATGAGAAAAAATAATTATTTTTTTGTCAATTATTGAATTTAATTATTTTAATTAAATTTATTATTAAAATTGAAAATAATATGAAAAACTTTTAGAGTCAAATTGATAAAATAAAAAGGTTTGATTAAAATTGAAAAGTTTTGATTTTTTTTCTTTTAACCTTTTAAAAATGAAATTATATGTGTATTACAATAAATTATCAATTAATTACATATATTATATAAATATATTAATCTAATATGTTTGATTCATTTAGATGTAAATTATAAAGACTATAATAAATGCTATCCTGTAATTTTATTTTAAATAGTTAAAAAATGTAGTAAACTAATTAAGTTTGCCACTTAATTCGTGTAATGATAATTTCAGATTTCAAAGCAAACAAGTGAATGGGCCTTCATTGGATAGTAAAAACCATAAATTTAACCTACAATTTAATGTTATTATGGGAACCCAGCTCATGTTTCTTAAATCAAATCACAAATGAAAGCCCTAAACATTAAAAAATTATACACTTACAGTTTAGCGATATTTAGTTTTTGTAGTAAAAGTTAAATTATTTTATGAATAATTTTAAAAGCATATTTTGCATATTTAACTGATATATTTATAATTATTATACTCTTTAACAAAATTAAATTTTAATTAATAAGAAAAATAATTTATTTATTTTTTTTACAATAGGCTCTGATTAGCATTCAAATTCAAGATTTCATAGTGTTGAAATTAATTTTAGTGACAATAAGCTTTCTCATTTTACTAACTGTACTATAATAATAATAACTAAATTTTAATCTCAATTTAATTGGAATCGACTTTGTGAATTCTTTTTTTACTATTCAACTCTATTGGACACTAAATACATATTTTACTAATTAAATTAATAAGTAATAAATTGTAGAGAAATTTACAATTTAATCTCTAAATTTTGCCATATATCACACTTTAGTTTTTAAATTTTGAATAATTAAGTATTTAGTCTTTAAACTTTGCATTATATTACACTTTATTTCTTGAATTTTAAAAAATAATTATGTAGTCCCTTTAATTTTGATATATAGAATAGTTTAATCTCTATAATTTTAATATTCATAATAATTTCATCTATTGACAAAATGATTAAATTGTTCTATATATTAAAATTATAATAACTAGAGTGTGATATAGTGCATCTATGAGCTAAATAATTAATATTTTAAAATTTAATGTCTAAAATATAATATAATATAAAATTTAAAGATTAAATAATTAATTTTTTAAAATTTAAAAATTAAAGTATAATATAGAGCAGAGCAAAATGCATGGGACCAAATTGAACAGAAGGATGAAAGGGAGTGGGTGCAATTTTTCGAGTTGCAGTGGTCTGTTTGCCCATCATGGCAGAGGAGACCAAAGGGTCCAGTCCATAAATGGTAGACTATGATATTGAACCTCCAACCACCAGCCTTCTGCCATATCTTTCCATAAATTCTTTCATTATTTTTTTTAATTTTTTTTTATTATAAATACGTGCACACATAAATTCAAGAAGGAATACACTTTTTAATAAAATTATGTCAATTTTACTAAGTGGACTAACCTTATATCCTTCAATAAGCTCCGTTAGTCATTTCTGCCATATGATATTTATTCTATACGAAAATATTATTTAGCTACTATACCCTAAATATTTAACGTTTCAAATGGTGACACTACTAAACTTTAGTTTATTTTGAAAAAAAAAATAATTATTAAGTTTTAATAAAAAAATATTGATTATAATATACTATATTACACTCTATCAAATATAAGTGTCTTATCAAATTATAAGATTGTGAATTTTTATTTAAATTTAATAACGAAAATAATAATAACATATTGTGTTTAATATCAAGTTATAGTAATTTATGTTCCTTAGTATAAAATAATTAAATTAATGATATGTAATTGTTAATAGAAGTTTTTTTTTCTTCAGTACTTTCTTAAAATTAAAATATATTTTACTTTGTCAATAATTATTTTTAGATAATTGAAAAAATTCTTATCTTACACATCATAGAATGCATTGAACGTAAGAAATTGATATTTAATTAGATCATAAGCAAACATTCAAAAGATTTTTTATTTAATATTTATTAAACAACTTAATACTTACACTCCATTTATTTTAGAGAAAATATTTTTTAAAAAATATTTTTTTATATTTTTTAATGTTAAGATACTTAGAAAAATAATCAATGATAAATATTTTTCTACTAAAAAAAAAACTTTTAATAAGTTGAAAGATGAAATTATTTTTTATTTTTTAGATTTTAATAAAATATTTTAAAAAATATATTTTTTTTATATAAATTATTTTCTTAAGAACAAACAGAGCGTAATGATTAATTTGTTATAGCAGTTTGATGATGGCAAGATTTTCAGAAACAAATTCGAATAGGAAAGTCATTCGTGGCGCAATTTTCAATATTTTCGCTCTGCATGCCAATTTTTCAGCACACAACGTCCGAATTATGTCGTAATTAAATTATGAAAGAAGCTTCCAAACCCTCAGTCATTTGCTTCTCCAGAAATAAGTAGGGTGAGCACATCTTAGTTTTAATTAAAAATTCGAATTGAAAAATCGGTTTAATTTTATTTTTTTATTTGATTATTTGATCAATTAATACGGTTTGATTAGGAATTTAAGAGACAATTTCCTTCAATTTACTCGAGGCTAAAATAACCAAGTTAATAATAGTGTAACTTATAAATTTTTATTAATTATAATAATTATATCACTATTTTAATTTTGACCTCCTGCATTTTTTATTTTATTATTAAATATTATTAAACAATAATTTATCAACTATATATTTTATTAATTTTAAGTAATTAGAAAAAATTTAAGAAAAATATTTTTAAATTATAAAAGGTATTGAGTTTGATTTATTAGTCACTTAAATTTATTAGTCAGTTAAATTTATTTATAAGTAGAAAGTGATAAATAGATTAGTATTTAATTAGTTTGTAAATTAAAAAAATAACTTAAAATAAGTTATAATTAATAACTTATTACTTATTTTTTTTAAATTTGAGGAATTCAACACATAACAAGAAAATGTGAAGGAATTCAATACATACAAGAATTTTAGTTCAAGGGCCTCAGCATGATTTATATCCTTGCCATGTTCTTTTTCACCTTCAAGCTCTCATGTGAAATTCACATGCTTTAAAATAGTAAAAGAGAACTTAATGCCAAATTCAATGGCTTGATTTAGAGTAATAATGATTTAACAATGGCCTAATTAAAAAAAAAAAAAAACTTTTTTCATTTTGACAATAATATGTAGATTTAAATCTTGGAAAAATCAATCAAATTTTTAAAAATTATTAAAATTTTATCCAACTTTCCTCAATCAAATTATAAACTCTAATTTTCAACTTATTTATAGCTACTATTAAAAATTCAACTTTACCACATTGACTATCTCTTTAATAATTTTATTTTGATAATTATTAAGTATAAAAGAGTAATGAAATTTTATAATAGTAAGGACAGAGAAAACATGATTAAAATTATCCTGTTTGACTAAATGATTACAAATTTTGATTTATAATAAAGTTTAAAAGTAATTGATGATAGCAGTGAGGTTGAGTTAGCTAAAAAATAAGGTGAAATAATATATCGAAAAAAATTAAATAATATTATAATAATTTTTTAAAATTTCAAAATTTTAGATAAATTTTTATAAAATTTGAAAATTTGGTCAATTATATTAAAATTTACGCATTTGAATTAAATAGTAAAAGAGAAAAATACTAGTCTTTTTTAGGTTAGACCTTTAACAAGTAAATGAACCAAAATTCAGGGATTTGAATATGGTTTTCTTCTTTAAGAATTTGGGTCCATAAAGGCCGGTGAATAAGCATGTAGATTAATTTACACTAAAAATATTGTGCTAAATTAACGGATGAATATTACAGTAAAAAAATGGCGTTTATCTTCCACCCTTGGATGCATGTTTGAGTAATATAATTGCTATTCATGAAAAAGACTTTAATATAATCACACTTAAAGGATTAATTTCTCATCCTACCATAAAACAGGAAATGGAAATACCTAATTTTTTTTAAAGGAATAATTGAATATTGAATTTAATAAATAATTTATATTTAATTAATAATTAATTATCGTCACGATTAATGGGTTGCGATCGATGCAAAAGATTTGGATAAATATAGGTCTAAGAAGTTTATAATAAGTTGTACTATTTTCAAAACCGATAATTAGACCCAATACAAGGTCTACATAGATAGTAAGTATATAAACAATAATATATATATAACTCATAAATTAATCGACCCGATAGTTATGAGTTCGATTGAAAAGAAGAAGAAGAAAATGATCGGCTCAAACTGACAATATAAACATATTAAAATCTATCAAACAATTGATAAAAATAAATAAATTATTGAAAAAGAAAAATAACAATTCTAAGATAATGCTGAAATCCAGCAGTTTTTTTTTTTTTCATGCCTAAGATTTAAATCCATGAAAAAAAAAAAAAAAAACGATTTATAAGGCAACAACCTTACAATGGCCTTTGACTCAAAACTCTCGTCACACTGCCTATTTAAAGCCTGTAAGAACAACCTAATCTAACCTCATTCCCAAATTCGCTAAAGTTCAAAAAAAATTTTCAGTTTGGCCCTTTTCTTATTTTCACTTTCGTTTTTGTTACAATCTTTTTTACACTTTCTCTTTATTACTGGGGAGATAAAAATGCACTTAAAACAAATTTTTACTGTCCGCTAAAACATTTAAAATAATTAAAATATTAAATAAAGCAAAACAGAGCCTAATAATAATTTTCAATTTTCTCAATTTAAAATAAATACAATATTTAACTCTTAACAATTTTATGCTCCCTTATATTTAACTCTCATTTATTAACAAATCTAACAGGTTTTACTTCATTTACAAAGATGAGAACTCTCTTTCTTTATTAATTAATATTTAATTTTGTTAAAAATATTTAAAATTATTTATTTTAAATATATAAAAATATATTTTAAAATCGTAAAAAAAATAATTTTAATAAATAAAACAATATAACGCATCAAGTCTCATATTTATTAGTCAAACAAGTGGTTCAAAAAGAAAGTTAAGTGTTAGGATGGCTTTTATCAAAACATGATGCAGGTTCAGCGTCCTTGACGTCTCTTTGCTTCATATATTTGGTCAGACAAAATCCAGGGAGATTTAATTGTGTTGTTTTGTGAGAGAATGGTAGATGAGAAGACATGATGAGCATGCTGTTCTCTCAAAATTAATTAAAGTTCTATCTCATAGCTGTACTCCTAGCTGCCACCTAGTTTTAGTCATAATAATTCTTAGAATTATGATTCGAAATTGTAAATTTGAAGGCCAAAAAAGTCACTATAATGTTTTGCACTCATTATATTACCTCCAGTAATATTTATTTATTAAAAAAGTTATATTAAATATTTTTTAATATAATTAATTCGATTAAAATTAAATTAAAATTTAAAATTTATTTGATATTATTAAATTAAAATTCATTAATAATATAATACCACACTTAAAAAAATATTAAATTTGTAATAATTGATTAGATTTGCTCCTATTCTATTTATTAATATTAAGTATATTTTTAATATAATTAATTCAATTAAAATTTAAATTTAAATTTAAATTTAAAAATTTATAATTTTAAAGACAACCCAACATCATTAAATTAAAACTCATTAATAATGTAATATCACACTTAAAAAAATATTAAATTAGTAATAATTAATTAGATTTACTCTTATTCTATTTATTAATGTTTTTATTTTGGGGCTACGAAGTTAATATTTTTATTTTATTATTATTATTTTTTATGAATCCCCCTAATCATAATGAATGGGTGATGTGTCTTTGTGCTTGAGATGGCCAAAATCATTGAATACCACTTAATTGAAATTTAAAAAATTAATTAAAAAAGCAATGAATTCGAGAAAGAGCTACAAAACTATAGGAATGTGAAATTCCAGTGTGGCACACAGATTAGCTTAATTAGAACAAATATTTTCTAATAAGTCTGAAAGTATAATTAATTAATAATTATAAGCTGTGGGCAATGATAGTTTGTTGCCCTTGGTTTTCCATCTATAATCATTCTACTTGTGCATGGCACAGCAAAATGAGCGCCATGCACCTTTGTGACTAGATTTTATTGTTCACTCCCTGGTATTATCTTACACAAAGTCAATATCTAAAGTTAATTAAGCAATGGTCCTTTTTCTCTTTGGAAGAAAACATGCATTTTCAAAATATCTTCTTGTTCTTCAAATTGAATATAAAGATATAATCTTTGCACCTCTTTTCTTAGACAAGTGAATCTCTAATAGAAGTTCTAAAAGTAGCGAAAGGACATTTGAGATATGCATTTTCTTTGTGAGATCAGCAATCAATTTTAGACCTTCCAAGATTTAATTAATTAATTAGTCTTGATTTTGAGCTGCTTTTATATGAATATGCTCAATTCTATTATCACTTTCCTTGTAATTCCAACCCATGATCTCATTCTTCACTGGATCCATATGCTGATAGAGACTTGAGCTTTATCGACTGAAATTTCAACCAGACAACTACAGCTAGCTAGATTACTGAGAAGGAAAAAAATAAAAGCTATTACATGAAAAAAATATCACAAACATAGGAAGCAAATCGAATATATGAAATTGAAAAAGCAAATCATTCAACTATGATATTGATTTTTTATTACATAAAGTCAACATAAGTCCTCCAAATATATGAACAACTATCTTGATTTGAAAATGCAAATCGAGTTGATTAAGCATTTGTGTTGTTTAGAAGATGCAAGGCACACTCTATTTGGTGATAATTTTAGCCATTGTTTGACTCTATATATTTTCTTCTTTTAGAAATATCACCAAAATAAGATTTGCTCCCAAAAAGAAGAATTGTCCATTTTTATACATTGCTAAGCAAATAACAAAGCAACATAACACACATAACTTTAATAAAAGAGGTGCATAAATCCTTAAAAATTGAGGCAACTAACACATATCTACCCCAAAGAGAGTAAATCTAACCATTATTGGCATAAAACCAAATAAAATAAAATAAAATAAAATAAAATAAAATAAAATAAAAAGAAACAAAAAAAAGTAGAGGCAATCCTCCCTGGACCCCTGACTCAATAACAATCCTCTCCTAAGGTAGCAACCATCCTCCAAGCAATGCTTGGCCATCAGTGTCTTGTGCAGATGAGACATTTAACTCCTAACCATTGAGTGTGCCTTCTCATATTAATTCTAAAGCCATCTACCTCTAATTGGCCAATTCATCGTAGTACATCCGATCAAACTTGTCTACAATGTCACTATAGAAGCCTTTAGTCGCTTAACTTCTATTTACTATCATAAAAATCCTTGAGCTAGCTCTACAAGGTGGACCCATCCAAAGTGCAAGTTTGTAAGGAAGACAGGAGGCAAGGAATCTTAGTCTAAAGCTACTCCAGCAAATATCTCTTATTGTTAGATAGGGAAGTGCTTAAGAGTAGGCTAATTAAGGAAGAAACAGAAGCTCGATGATCTCACAAAGGAAGCCAATTCTAGTGAAGGATATCTCTCAAAGTTCCCTTGGCTGCTTCAATGTCACTAGAGCTTGTGGACTCTTAAATAATTACAATAAAAACTATTAACTAATAAGCACCACAGCTTGCAAAGAAAAATACAGGTTAAACTTAAAAATAAACTTGCTTCTCCTGCAACCTAAAAAAAAAAATATTTGAATAAGAATGAGTGTTCGACTCAGAGAGTTTAGATAGTGATTACAAATGCAATTTTTATCAACTACCCAAAACTAATGCAATTTTACCATGAACTGCATATCCAACACATTTAATAAACAATTCACCTAATATTCACACAAGAAGATAATTTGGAGCTACTCATGCACCCATCATATCATATCAATGCATAAATAAGGAGCTGATCCCCCTATATAGCTCTCTTAATCCAAATCCTGCCAGCGAGCTCAACTCAAGCCGGACTTTCGCTTAAATCCACGTGCAGTAGTTAGTGAGATTAACTCAAAGCCATGCCTCGCTCCAATTTCCATATCCATAAGGACTGGGTTCCAACGAGGCTAACTCAAGCCGTGACTACCCATCCAATCCGTATCCATCATATACCATATACAACGCACACAAAGCTTAAATTATTCAGGGTAAACATAAGTAATTATCCATAAATAAATATGCAATAATAAAAATGCTCTTAATTTATATAATTAAGAATGTAATTATATTTATAAAATGCATGAGCATGCTAAAACTAAAAATAATATTGAAATTATAAAAATAATCAATATCCAATTCACAGACTGATCATCCCGATTGCTGCTGGTCCGATCGGAGAGAAGAAAAGCTAGTCGAAACTGATCACCTATACGAACACACTGACCTCTATTAATTTACTGATAGAATTAATCAATTAATTTAATAAAAGAAGTAAGAATAATTTCTAAGTTCTTGCTGAAATTTCGGCATAGTCTCCCATATAACTAGACTTAACCTCCTAGCATGCCTTGCCCTAATTTCCATATCCATAAGGACTGGGTTCCAGTGAGGCTAGCTCAAGCCGTGACTACCTATCCAATCCATATCCATCATATACAATATATAACACACACAAAGCTCAAATTATCCTCAGGGTAAACACAAGTAATTATCCACAAATAAATATGCAATAATAAAAATACTCCTAACTTATATAATTAACTATGTAATTATATTTATAAAATGCATGAGCATGCTAAAACTATAAATAATATTGAAATTACAAAAATAATCAATATCCAATTTACAAACTGATCGTCCCGATTGCCGCTGGTCTGGTTGGAGAGAAGAAAAGCTAGTCTGCACCGATCACCTATACAAGCACACTGACCTCTATCAATTTACTGATAGAATTAACCAATTAATTTAATTAAAGAAGCAAGAATAATTTCTAAGTACTTGCCGAAATTTCGGTAGAGTCTCCCATATAACTAAACTTAACCTCCTGTAAGAAAATACAACAACAGCAATACACAGGGCCTAAGGCCCACAACAATAATGGTAATGCCTATCCAGGGTCTACAAGAAACCTAATCTAAGTCAATCATCCAACTCTAGTTTGGGTCCCTAACTCCTTTATAGTCCAAACAATTATTTTTAGCACTTTAAAATTACAAAATATTCCTGGAGGTCCTCAACATCTTCTTTGTATTAATTAATTTTATTTTATTTTATTTTACTAAATCAAAAATATTTTACAGAATACTCAACTAGCATAACCAAGGTAAAAAAAACTACACAATTTGAGTTCGGGTCTACCTTTATAAATTCCACTATTGGAACATGTTCAGAGCGTTTGAAAATGCTAAAAACAATTATAAATATGACCACCTTCTAGGATGGCCTCTTGGGCGTCCAAACTGGATCGAAAAACTTGATTCCAATTAAAAAATCACACTGGTTGATCTGGATCATTAAATTATCGCCTTTTTCAAAAGGTGCCTGATTAGAGCGGGGTCAGTCTCAACTCGAAGATTTCGACATGATGAGTTCAACGGTGGTCTTGGATCATCGATCTGATAATTGGATTGGCCAAAATCTCATTGAAAAGTGGCAAAAACCCATTTTTTTCTCTTTCCTTGTCGATACCAAAAATAATAAACAAATTCGGCATGGTTGGTCTTATTTGAAAGTACTCGTCACAAGGAGTCCATAGCAACTAAAATCACTCTAATCGGACATCGGGATCACTGGATATGAGCATTCAAAATTTGAAATCGATTTTTTCTCTCCTTTCTCTCTCTTCGCACAACCTCCACTTACCGATATTGCTTCTTACTACCAGAGGGTTACCAAAGTTTCCCTTAGAGGTGCTGGAGTGTTGCCAGTCAATGGATCATGGGTGGCTGGCCAGAAAATATGGTGGAAGAAAGAGAAATGGGGAGAGAGAAAATGTTGGGTGGGGGAGGGGGGGAACATTCCTGGACATTTTTGAATTTTTTTTTTCATTTCTTTTAAATAGACACTACAATGACATTGCTCAAGAAGCAATTGTCATTTCATCATATACATATACAAAATTATAATATATAAAAATAATAATAATTAAAAAAATATATAATATTTTATTAAAAATACTTTTATCAAATTCTTAATCAAGATAGTATTAAAATATTATTAGTGTTTATAATAAACTAATAAATTATTTAAATGTAATAATATTAGTACTAACATTATGAGTAATTATACTAAATTAAAAAAAAATCAAAAAATAAAACTATAATCAAAATTTGATATTCCAAAAGATTAAATTCAATACTTCAAAATAATATTACAAAAAATATCAAGATAAGTAAATAATATTACAGCAATCAAAAACATAAAATATTTATTCCTCAACTAAAAATAAGGTTAAAACAACTTCATATTATGTAATATAATTTATTAACTATAAATTAAATAAACTTATTAATAAATCATCTTACTTGTAATAAATTGTTTAAATCAAATATGCAATATTAAAATAATATCAATATTTATATAAAAAAATTCTATTTATAAAAAAATCAGGGTATTACATAAGACTTCGGTAGCCGTAGTCGCTATTAGACTAAAAGGACATTTAAGGTTCAAGACTTCGACAACTGAAGTTGGTTTTGCCAGCCTTATTTCTCCTTTTGTTTTAAGGCTCTAAAACCTATTTTTGTGATCCAAAAAGACCTAGATGATATACATTAAAGGTCCTTTACATGTTTTTAGGGAGTTTAGGATATGGAATTTATATGTTTATTGTTTCACCACTTCGTTAGAGTTGGTGATCAAGGATCAAGGAAGTCGGGCCTTGAGTTAGTTTGATGTCAGAACATTCTAGGAAGCACATATGAAGTCAAGTCTACCTACTAGATCTAGGGGGTAAGAGTAAATAAATAAGTTCTACAAGAGGTAAGTATAAACTGCTTAGTTAATTTCAAATGTTTTTTAATTACTTTAATTACAGCTTTAAGCATAACCTTGCATAATAAAATGCAACATTACAATGTAATGCATTAGAACCATACTCGATGTAATTGAATATATGTTTATGATATGAGATGGATTATGGATGACCCACTAACGCTTAGATGGTATATGGTTTGATGTTATGTATTTTATAGATCTAAAAATCCAGGTGAGGTCCCCACGAGGCTCCTGGTACATACCACATGTCATGTTTTAAGCATAAGTCCTGAGGAGCCTTTGTATGAGTCAAGCATATTAGATATATTAAGTAAAAGTCCTCAGGAAACTTTATATAAGCTGGGCATATTAGATTATAGGAGAGTCACTGGTGACATGACTACCATGTTTGCATATGTTTGATGAAATGATGCATTCATGTGTTTGATACTCATATGTACGTAATGCAATGAAGGATGTAAAAGTTTTAAGTAGTTTATGCATATTGAGCCTCCTAGCTCAACCCCCCCCCCCCCCCCCAACTGAAATAGTTTTTACAGATATTAGATGTACAAGAACCTAGAAATGCTTGTACCATAAAAGAATAATTGTGTAATAGTGTAGATTTATCTAAGTTGTGTACTATGTAATGTCTTATGTATAAGTTTTGGTTTAAGTATGTAATTTGATTATGACGTATGGTTATGTAATTGTAAAGTATATAGTAGTCTAATGGTTGTATGTCTTATGTCTTTGTGTGGGCACGTATAAGTAGTGTATGTAGAATGAAAATGTGCTTGTCGGTAGGTTGTATAGATGCATGTGTAGTGAATGGTTTCCTTTAGATTGATCTAGAAAAGCATAATGAATATGAAATGTTACATAAACTATGTAATAATGGAAGGATAAAGTGGTGTCCTAATAGTCACACTCAACTTGAGTAATTTAACGAAAGTCTACTACGGTAATCAAAGACCCTCTTAGGTATTTCGATACCAATGGTAGACCTAATGTTCACAAAGAAGTAAGTTAGTGTGATTATAGGATACAATTAAAGTTAAAATGCTATAATTAAGAAAAAGAGGTCCCTTAAGAGGACCTTTCCAAAGTTTATGTATGATAATGTTGAATAGCCATAATAGAGATAAGAAAGTAAAGGTCTTTAGCATGCTCTTCCTGGGGAAACAATTCAAAGAAAGTTATGTGGTTTATAGCAGTTATTCAAAGGATACAGAAATAGCTTTGTTTTGTAGAAATGAAGTTTAGCACAATAATAATGATAATGAAACACAAAAATAAAAAATGAAATTTCTGCATAATGCACTTTAAGTTTTAAGCTCTTTTCTGTTGAGTATGAGTCTTAGAGAGGAAAAAACCTCCCTTAGATTTTAAGAGAAGTTGCAAAGTAGTTATGTGGGCCCTTAAAAGGTTAAAGAGTATAGTCTTGGCTTATTATAAGTTCTAACAACATTAAACTAACTCGTTCCTTAGCATCAGTACAACCCCTTGGCCAGATTGTTACAAACTTTGTATCAAAGCAGGTTAAAGGAAGATGGAAAATTGGGTTCTTGAATAGGGGTTCTCATATTGTGAGCATGCCCTAAGTAGTAGCTCTTACCCTACCAAGTCCCTTGATGGCTAGCCACCGCATGGGGTTCGCGTGGTCGAAAGGCCAGTGGTAAAACTTGCAATCTGAGCTACCTTGTCATTGGTCGAAAAGTAAGGTATGACAAACTTGGTATTAGAGATCTAGGTTTAAAAGCTCGAATCTAGAAATAAAAGTTGTTATGTATAGGAAGTGTCTAGTTATGGCAAGCACAGTGATATACATGCCCTTTTAAGTGTGTAAGGCTTAGGAAAATTCTACAAGGATTGGAGTTACTAAGCTTATTTTATGTTATGCTTATGATGATATGATGTGATAAGTGTGACATGTATGTGTTTTGTAGCAATTGCTTATAGGTTTTTCTTTCTCTCTGAAGGGAAAGTGTACCTGATAAAGTAGCAGGTTGACCTGTGGACCTTTACAAATAGAAAAGAAGGAGAGTTATCTCCTGTTTGAGACCTTAGAAAGAGGTATGAAGAAAGAGTAAAGAATGAGAGATAAGGCATATGTAAAAGGTAGTTCTTCCTATAGTCTTCATAGATGAAGAAAAGATGAGAGAAGATTAATAAAGGGAAAGAGTGGGAGGATGGCAAGGCCTCCCTACAAGCTATAGGAAAAAGACATTAAGGACTTCCTCATAGTTCTCATAGGAAGGTCGAAAAGCAAAGAATGAATTAAGACAGATGATATGAGAGAACAACAAAATAAGATTAAGAAATGAGAATGTAACACCCCTACTCCAACCACTAGAGGAATTGTCCGCTTTGGCCCACCCCATCCTGAGCCTCACAGTTTTGTCCCATAGGTGGAATAGAGAACTTTTTAGGAGGTCACCCATCCTAGGATTTCTCTCAAGCGAGCATGCTTAACCCCGAAGTTCTTCCAACTCTCCAAGCCATTCCACCAAAAGGCGCCTTTAGTGATTAGTTTTCCTCATTTTAATGTATAATTCGATTCATTCTTATGCCCCGCATTCCACTTCCCTAGGTAGCCTTGCCATCCTAAAAGCCTACTGGGAGTTTACTCTCTTATGCCACTCCTTGCCCTTATCGGACCGCTTTCCCAGGTCGGGTCATCACAGAGAATTTTAAGTGAGATATAAGCAAATAAGTAAGTTAAGAAGTGGGTAAGTTTTAAATAAATGAAAAGAAAAGGAAAGTAATGAGAGAAATGGAAATGAGGTTTAATGAGAAAGAAGTAATGAAAGAATGAAAAGAGAAGTGGGAAGTCAGGAAACATTTCAAAGGAAAAAAAGAGATGATTTAATGAAGGTTTTAGTGTTATCTTTGGACAAGTGGGACACTTTGGGTGCCATAGGTGGAGAATAGGCTAGGCTAGCCTGTAAAGTGTAACACCCCTATATGCCTAGCCTGGTATATTTCACTGTTTGGTGACCGGTGTCAGTCCGAAAAATTAAGGAGCTTAGAATCACATCTAAGACACCTAGATAAGCCCTGAATGCAAATAATTAGTGATTGTCAGCTAGTTAAGTATAAATAAGAAAAACAGAATATAAAAGGTTAAATGAACCGGGAGTCACAGCGATGGGTGACCTTCCCGGGAAGTGACTGCGAGGTCAATCTTAACCTGAATTTTGAACTAGAAAAAGTGACGCCGCGATCCTAAGGACTATTGTTAACACAGTGGAAAAGAGAAAATCACATAAAAGAATTGTTAAGCAGGTCAAATAATTAGGTCAGGAATCCGGAAGAAATATAGAATAACTAACAAATCGGATCAGATCGGCGAGGGGCAAATTGGTCAATTCACCCCTAAAGCTTACTCCTGACCTAACCGTCCAATAAAATTGAAGAAAAGAAAATTTTGAAATCAGGAATTAAATTAAAGAAACAAGGAAAAATAAAGAAAAAGAAAAAGTGAGGAAAACTACTTTATTACATTACCTTACCTCAAATATGTGACATCATAAATGAAATTTTAATTTCTCTACATTTTTTACGAAGTCAAAAACATTTAATAAGACATAAAATACAAACAAATTAAAGGAAATTTCACTCTTTCTTCCCCACTCTCTTCGGCCGCCCCATCTCCCATAACTCCTCCATGTGCAAACCTCCATTAAAGCTTATTTCAAGCTTGAAATTCCTTACTTAACCCTAATTTTTCCCCTAATTACTTCATAAAAGCTTGTTATCTCAACTTAAGAAGGAGATTGAAGAAGAAACCAATAAGGAAAAGTGAAGAAAATTAGTGATTGGAAAATCAAAGTTGAAGTTAGTAGTTTAATTTGAAATTCTAGTTTAATACTTGTGCTTTTAGTTCATTTAACCTAGAAATTGACTTAAAATTAAAAGAAAAAAATTATGGGGGACTAGATGGGAAATTCTGCCAGCATTAAGGGGTATTGAAATTTCATGATTTTGATGGAATTGAAGTATTAGTTAAGTTGAATTGAGTGTATAAAGGTTAATTATAAACTTTAATTGCATTAGATTGCATAATTGTGTAATTAGGGTTCTTGAGCCTCTTGAAAATTGAGTGAAATGGACAATTGGTGCAATTGACCCTAATTGAGATGAGAAATGCTCAATTGGCACCATTTGTAGTGTGTATGAATTGATAGAACCAAGGTGCAATTCGGGTTGGTTAGGATTCTTATTCTGGCAACTTGACCTAGGTATATTTCAGGGACTAAAACTAAAAATTTACTAACCTAATTGGTATGAGGCCAATTGGGAATGAGAATAGACACATAATGACACACTTTTCACTTAGGAGCCATGCCTAGAAAATGACATTAAAATAGTAAACAATTAGGTCAAACCCGGGTGTAGTGCACTGCCACTGTACCAAAATGACAAAATGAACAGTATTTGTTCATTTTACCATAACTTGGGCTAGACAGGTCCAAATGACCTGATTTTTGTGGAATTAGAAAGATATGACATAGCACTACAACTTTCATGAAGAACACCAACCCAAATTCTACCCATAACCCAGTCATTTTGCCACCTAAATTTAGTGGTCCAAAATTGCCAGAACCAAATTATGTGCCCAGAAATCTGGGTTAAACCAATCCGGCCAGCCATGTTCAAATGGCCTTATCTTGGACTAAAAAACTTCGAATGGATTGATTCAAAAAGAGGATTAAAGCTAAGGCAATAAGAAACAACTTCTATGAAGAACACTTAGCCAAATTCCCACAGCAACATGACTAATGAAATAGTGCAAAAACAGGACATCAAAACTGAAAATTTGAAATTGTGCCTAGGAGACCTAAAAAATGAAGGGGCAACCTAAATCAACAAATTAAGCAACCAAAATGTGGTATGTGGGTGAAATTGAAATTCTCATACCTAATAAGCATAAGAAAGTCGACAAATTGACTTGAATAGTATCATGAATAGTAACCCCAAAATGCAAAATTCAAAGAACGTTAAATTAAGCATATTAGAGCTAGACATAAGTAATTGTGAATTTATGATTGAATTTATTATACGTTATGATATGAAACACTATAAAATTGTGTGTTTCAGTTGAAAAGAATACAAGGAAAGAACCCGAGACATCGAGTCAAGGCCTAGAGGCGACTCGCACAAGCTTTGTGCACAGCATAAAATTTTTCTGTAAATTCTCTTGACAATTTGTTTTGATGAATAAATTGTGATTTATTTTTATTTCAAATTTGTGAATGAAATGAATATTATGCTTTTGACTTAAATTGTTGGAAGTTTAATTGTATGTGTTTGAATTGTCAATAAATGTTTAGTAAAATATTAAGATAGTTTTGAAACCACAGTGTTATGACCATATATCTGAATACCTCACTAGCATGCCTTGTGGGAAGAATTAGTTTTGAAATTTGAATTCCTTCTCTGGCTGAAGTACTGAGGTGCATGCCAGTAGAGGAAGAAACTGAATGGGTACCCATAGTTTGAGCTAGCTAGCCTTGAGATTGCTCATAAGCCTCCGGCTATTGAGATGAACATTGTACTGATGGCATGATATAACTCTGTATTTTTATGAAATCTGTTTTGGGACTTCCGAAATGAGACTGTTTTGAATAAAATTATAAATTGTGTTTTGTATTTGTTTTTCAATTTCAGTACCATATTTGAATAAATGTGATTTGATTTATACATAAAATTTTATTTTAGTATGTTGTGCACCACTGAGTCATAGTACTAAGTGATGGCTGTTTATTGCTGTCGCAGATAGAGAGACTAGTAGAGCAGCAGAGTGAGCTGCTGAGGATTTCAGAGCTACTTCTGGACCTTTTGTCAGGTATAATTTTATACCCTGATTATACATATTTATTTTGATGTATGTAACTGTATGTACATTTGTAAATTGGTCATGAGTAGTTGTACAAATTTTGTAATAATATTATTTTAGATTTTCTGATGTAAATTTTGGACTGATAAATGTAAATTAATTTTTCTTTAATGCAATGTGTATGAAATTAATTATTACTATTTTTGGAAATAATTGAATTAAAATTTTGAGTTGTAAAATATTGATTGAATTGTGGAGTTTGGAGGAAATTGTTCTGATTTGAGTTATAATGGTGGTTGTGAATTTATGAAGTGTTGTACTGAAAGTATTTTCTATAGGTAAAATTTTCGGTTTTCTCAAATACAGCCGGCACTCTGCCGAAATTGTTCAGCCGACTGAGGAAAAAATCAGATTGATCAGAGATCGACTCAAAGCTGCATCAGACTGTCAGAAGTCCTATATTGATCTGAAGAGAAGGGATATTGAATATACAGTGGGTGAGAAAGTATTCCTCAAGGTTTCCCCTTGGAAGAAAATTATGAGATTTGGCAGAAAGGGGAAATTGAGTCCTCGTTTTATCGGAACATATGAGGTTCTGGAAAGAGTGGGTCCTTTGGCATACCGTTTGGCACAACCTCCATAGTTAGAGAAGATACATAACGTCTTCCATGTGTCCATGTTGAGGAGGTATAAATTTGACCCATCTCATGTACTGCCAATAGAAGAGATTGAGGTGAATCTAGACCTCACAAATGAAGAAGAACCCATAGAGATTCTGGTTTATGAGGTGAAGCAGCTACGGAATAAGCAAATACTGTTAGTTAAAGTGCTGCAGAACCATCATTCAGGCCAGGAAGCTACTTGGGAGCGTGAAGAGGACATGAGGAGATAGCACCCATAGCTATTCAGAGACTAATACCAGGCAAAATTTCGAGACGAAATTTATTTTAAGGGGAGAGAATTGTAATACCCCTATATGCCTAGCCTGGTATATTTCACTGTCCGGTGACCAGTGTCGGTCCTAACAATTAAGGAGATTAGAACCACATCTAAGATGCCTAGATAAGCCTTGAATGTAAATAATTAGTGATTGTCAGCTAGTTAAGTATAAATAAGAAAAACAGAATATAAAAGGTTAAATGAACCGGGAGTCACAGCGATGGGTGACCTTCTCGGGAAGTGACTGCGAGGTCAGTCTTAACCTGAATTTTGAACCAGAAAATGTGACGCCGCGATCCTAAGGACTATTGTTAACACAGTGGAAAAGAGAAAATCACATAAAAGAATTGTTAAGCAGGTCAAATAATTAGGTTAGGAATCCGGAAGAAATATAGAATAACTAACAAACCGGATCAGACCGGCGAGGGGCAAATTGGTCAATTCACCCCTAAAGCTTACTCCTGACCTAACCGTCCAATAAAATCGAAGAAAAGAAAATTTTGAAATCGGGAATTAAATTAAAGAAACAAGAAAAAATAAAGAAAAAGAAAAAGTGAGGAAAACTACTTTATTACATTACCTTACCTTAAATATGTGACATCATAAATGAAATTTTAATTTCTCTACATTTTTTACGAAGTCAAAAACATTTAATAAGACATAAAATACAAAAAAATTAAAAGAAATTTCACTCTTTCTTCCCGACTCACTTCGGCCATCCCATCTCCCATAACTCCTCCATGTGCAAACCTCTATTAAAGCTTATTTCAAGCTTGAAATTCCTCACTTAACCCTAATTTTTTTCCCTAATTACTTCATTAAAGCTTGTTATCTCAACTTAAGAAGGAGATTGAAGAAGAAACCAATAAGGAAAAGTGAAGAAAATTGGTGATTGGAAAATCAAAGTTGAAGTTAGTAGTTTAATTTGAAATTCTAGTTTAATACTTGTGCTTTTAGTTCATTTAACCTAGAAATTGACTTAAAATTAAAAGAAAAACATTATGGGGGACTAGATGGGAAATTTGGCCAACATTAAGGGGTATTGAAATTTCATGATTTTGATGGAATTGAAGTATTAGTTAAGTTGAATTGAGTGTATAGAGGTTAATTATAAACTTTAATTGCATTAGATTGCATAATTGTGTAATTAGGATTCTTAAGCCTCTTGAAAATTGAGTGAAATGGTCAATTGGTGCAATTGACCCTAATTGAGATGAGAAATGGTCAATTGGGACCATTTGTAGTGTGTTTGAATTGATAGAACCAAGGTGCAATTCGGGTTGGTTAGGATTCTTATTCTGGCAGCTTGACCTAGGTATCTTTCAGAGACTAAAACTGAAAATTTACCAACCCAATTGGTATGAGGCCAATTGGGAATGAGAATAGACACATAATGACACACTTTTCACTTAGGAGCCATGCCTAGAAAATGACATTAACATAGTAAACAATTAGGTCAAACTCGGGTGTAGTGCACTGCCACTGTACCAAAATGACCAAATGAACAGTATTTGTTCATTTTCCCATAACTTGAGCTAGATAGGTCCAAATGACCTGATTTTTGTGGCATTGGAAAGGTATGACATAGCACTATAACTTTCATGAAAAACACTAACCCAAATTCTACCCATAACCCAGTCATTTTGCCACCTAAATTTAGTGGTCCAAAACTGCCAGAACCAAATTAGGTGCCCAGAAATCTGGGTTAAACCAATCCGGCCAGCCATATTCAAATGGCCATATCTTGGGCTACAAAACTCCGAATGGAGTGATTCAAAAAGAGGATTAAAGCTAAGACAATAAGTGTCACACCCTACTTCTCGTAAGAAATAACATGTTCCCGTAGTACACCTAATAAATTACTGTACTTCACCTACCGGTAACCCATTAAATATACTACAAAGGATTTTAAAATAATTTTCGTTCATTTTAGAATTGGTGGGTAAATTTTTTTTTTCAAGTATTAAAAACCTTCATTTAGAGTCCAAACATAAATTAAATTTTTGGATATTTAAAATTTCCGCAATTTTTACAAAAATTTCGGCAGAGTGCCATCTGTATTTTGAGAAAACAGTTCTTTAAAACCTGAAAATAGAAACACTTCTAATATATTTCTCAATCACAACTCCATTTGCAACCACCAAACTTCAAATCAATAGCAATAGCAACACTTCAATTTAAAATCCAAATTTCAAATCAAGAATTAATATCTCAAAACATTTCATAACTCATGCACATTACATTTTAAATCCTTAATTTACAGTCATAAGTTAATTTATAGATGCAAAATCTCAAATATAATATTATTACAATTTTATCTGTACAACTGCTCAAATTACAGAGATACATATGCATACTATCATATTTACATCAAACTAAACTACCAGGGTATAGACAAATACCCGTACAAAAATTCTTTAATTGTGCTCCTCTCTAACTGTAGCAGCTCGCTCTGCTGCTATGTCCTTTTCTATATCTGTGATAGCAAGTTAAAGCTATCGCTGAGTATATAAATACTCAGTGGTGCACAATAAAGCATAAAATGCATAATATAAAATATTTATGAACAAATTGTCATTCAAAAATCTCATAATTGCATTTCACAATTTTTTTTTCAAATCACGTTTATAACAAATCATAATTTTCAAAGCTTAATACATCACAACTTGATCAAACAATTTAATAAACATAGTGTTGCCAAACAATAACACAACTTAGGCCATGACACAAAATTTCTGAACATGTCGTGTGTACATCACGACAAGGCATACTCACCCCACTAATCGAAATTAATGAGGGAGGTGGCTAGCTAGCTAATGAGTACTCATCCAAACTCGCCCCTCAGACTGGAATGGCAGAGAAGGAGGAAAGTGATCAAATATCAAAATCACCCCACAAGTGGAGGAGGAACATATTAGTATTGCCATGCCAAGTGTGAATTAAAAACAATTAAAATCAAGTTATTCAAATATTTTATACAATTCACAAATCATATTTCACTCTAAACTTTTCATTTACAAAGTAGGCAACACACTATTTTTCAAATAAGATTTTCAAAGCCATAACTAAATTCAAAACTATATTGTTCAAATATTTCATACAAATCAATAATTAATTTTTCCTTCCAAATTTCCATTGTAGAATAGGCAACACAACATTCTCGAAATTCATAATGAACAAACACATTCACAATGTATAACAAATCAATTTCCATTATGAAAACTATAATTTAAAATTTTTGTGCACAAACCTAACGTGAGTCGCCTCTAGGCCTTGACTCAGTCCCTTATATCTTCCAGGTCTTTTTCAGCTGAAATACAACATTTATAGTATTTCAGTATCTTATTTCACAGTAAATCCAATAATTAATTCATAAATACTTAATTCTAGCCCAAATATGCTTAAACTAACATTCTTGGAAATTTTCATTTCAGAGTTACTATTCATGATACTATTCAAGTCAATTTGTTGACTTTCTAAGGCTTAATAGGTATGGAAACTTCAACTTCACCCACATACCACATTTTGGTCACTAAATTTGTTGGTTTTGTTGGTTTTGGTTGTTTACTCAAATTCTAAGTCTTTTAGGCAAATTTGCAAATTTTCAATTTTGGTGTCTTAAGTTGCACTATTCCATTGGTCATTTTACTGTTAGAATTTGGCAAAACTTTTTTCATAGAAAATGTTTCCTATTGTCTTAAGTTTATTCTCCTTTTTGAATCACTCCAATTGGAGTTTTTTAGCTCAAGTTATAGCCATTTGAACCATGGCTTCCGGATTAGACTCAACCCAGTTTTCTGGGCAATTTTTGGTTATGGCAGTTTTAGGTCACCAACTTTGGGTGGCCAAATGACTTGGTTAATGGCATAATTTGGGTTTGTGTTCTTCATGAAAGTTTTAGGTCTATATCTCATCTGTCCACTGGTAAAATTTCAGATCATTTAGACCTGCTTAGCTCATGTTATGGCCCAATAAACAAATACTGTTCATTTGTACAGGGCAGACTGAGATTTTCTAAGTTTGGTCAATTTGTTCACTAGGTTTTGGTCACTTTTTGGGCATGCTTCCTAAATGAAAATTATGTCATTTAGTGTCTATTTTCATTCCCAATTGGTCTCATACCAATTGGACTTGTAAATTTTCATTTTTGGTCCCTCAAAAGGACCTTGGCAGCATGACCGCATTGAATCCGAATTTGGGTTCAACTCCAACACTTTCAACACACTTCATTTGGTCACCATTGACCATTTCCCACTTCAAATTAGGTCCAAGACATCTTTTACCAATTTTTCACATTTTTGTCTCTAACCCTAACTATCCCAAAACCCTAACTTACTAACTTGTTGCATTTAACCATATTTAAGCATACCAATCTCATTAGCACATCCATACAGACTTGCTTAACATATTAAATTCAATCAAACCATGCAAATACACCTCCACAACATGCTGGCCGAAATTACTCATGGTCCCACAACAATTTATTTCATTTCATTTTAAGTTTATTTCTAAGTTAATCAAGTTATAAACACAACTAATAAATTAATTTTGCAACTTAAATCACTAACATCAATCTTTGATGTCCGATTCTTCAATTCTCTTCCTTTTTCTTTTTCTTTGTTCTTCAATCTCCTCTTCTAGTTGCCAAAACAAGCTTTAACCATGGTAAAATAATTTTCTATGGTGAGATTTTTGGTTTTTCAAGCTCAAAGATGAGCTTTCATGGAGGATGAAGTGAGGGAGAGGGTGAGGCGGCAATATGGGAAGAAGAAGAAGACTTTTGCTATTTTTTTTTTCTTTTCTTTTATGACTTTTATCCTTATGGAAGACCCAAAAATTAAATTAATTAAATTTATTAATTATAATCTTTATGACATCATGCATGATGTCATCTCCCTACACCTTTTTTATTTTCTCTTTTTTTTTTCTTAATTTATTTTTCTATTAGTTCTTTAATTTAATTCCCGACTCCAAAATTTTCTTTTCTCTGATTTTATTTGACAGTTAGGTCAGGAGTCAGCTCTCAGGGTCAATTGACCAAATTGCCCCTCGCCGGTTCAACCCGGTTTGCAAATAATTCAATATTTCTTCTGGATCCCTGACCTAATTATTTGATTGGCTTAACAATTCTTTTTCGTGATTTTCTCTTATCCACTGTGTTTGTAATAGTCCTAAGGACCGCGGCGTCACATTTTACGGTTCGAAATTTGAGTTTAAATTGACTTCGCAGTCGTTCCCGAGAAGTTCACCCATCGCTGTGACTCTCAGCTCGTTTAACTTCTTATGTTCTGTTTTTCTTATTTATACTTAACTAATTGACAATTACTAATTATTTGTGTTTATGGGTTATCTAGTTGTCTTAAGTGTTGTTCTAATCCCCTTAATTATCCGGACCGACTCCGATCACCGGAACAGTGAAATATACCAGGCTATGCAAATAGGGGTATTACAATAAGGAACAACTTCTATGAAGAACACTTAGCCAAATTCCCAAAGCAACATGACCAATGGAACAGTGCAAAACAGGACATCAAAACTGAAAATTTGAAATTGTGCCTAGGAGACCTAAAAATTGAAGGGGCAACTAAAATCAATAAATTAAGCAACCAAAATGTGGTATGTGGGTGAAATTGAAATTCCCATACCTAATAAGCATAAGAAAGTCAACAAATTGACTTGAATAGTGTCATGAATAGTAACCCCGAAATGCAAAATTCAAAAAACGTTAAATTAAGCATATTAGAGCTAGACATAAGTAATTATGAATTTATGATTGAATTTATTATACGTTATGATATTGAAACACTGTAAAATTACGTGTTTCAGCTGAAAAGAATACAAGGAAAGAACCCGAGACATCGAGTCAAGGCCTAGAGGCGACTCGCACAAGCTTTGTGCACAGTATAAATTTTTTCTGTAAATTCTCTTAACAATTTGTTTTGATGAATAAATTGTGATTTATTTTTATTGCAAATTTGTGAATGAAATGAATATTATTCTTTTGACTTAAATTATTGGAAATTTAATTGTATGTGTTTGAATTGTCAATAAATGTTTAGTAAAATGTTAAGATAGTTTTGAAACCACAGTGTCATGACCATATATCTGAATGCCTTACTAGCATGCCTAGTGGGAAGAATTAGTTTTGAAGTTTGAATTCCCTCTCTGGCTGAAGTGTTGAGGTGTGTGCCAGTAGAGGAAGAAATTGAATGGGTACGCATAGTTTGAGCTAGCTAGCCTTGAGATTCCTCATAAGCCTCCGGCTATTGAGATGAACATTGTACTGATGGCATGATATAACTCTGTATTTTTATGAAATCTGTTTTAGGACTTTCGAAATGAGACTGTTTTGACTAAAATTATAAATTGTGTTTTGTATTTTTTTTTTAATTTCAGTACCATATTTGAATAAATGTGATTTGATTTATGCATAAAATTTTATTTTAGTATGTTGTGCACCACTGAGTCATAGTACTAAGCAATAGCTGTTTATTACTGTCATAGATAGAGAGACTAGTAGAGCAGCAGAGTGAGCTGCTGAGGATTTCAGAGCTACTTCTGGACCTGTTGTCAGGTATAATTTTATACCCTGATTGTACATATTTATTTTGATGTATGTAACTGTCTGTACATTTGTAAATTGGTCATGAGCAGTTGTACAAATTTTGTAATAATATTATTTTAGATTTTCTGATGTAAATTTTGGACTGATAAATGTAAATTAATTTTTCTTTAATGCAATGTGTATGAAATTAATTATTACTATTTTTGGAAATAATTGAATTGAAATTTTGAGTTGTGAAAATATTGATTGAATTGTGGAGTTTGGAGGAAATTGTGCTGATTTGAGTTATAATGGTGGTTGTGAATTGATGAAGTGTTATACTGGAAGTGTTTTCTATAGGTAAAATTTTTGGTTTTCTCAAATACAGCTAGCACTCTGCCAAAATTTTTTCAAAATTTGCGGAAAAATCAAAATGGACAAAAATTTTATCAAATCTTTAAACTTCAAGTAAATGTTTTTAATACCTGCTAGAAAAGCTCACCACTTTCAAAAAGTAAGAAAATTGTTTTAAAATCCCTTGTAGTGTATTTAATGGGTTATCGGTAGATGGAGTCGATGATTCATTAGGTATATTACGGGATCATGTTATGTCTTACAGAGGGGTAAGGTGTGACATAAAGAGAACCAAAGAAGGTTGTTATTGGTAGGACCCTTTTTCACTCTCTCTAAGGGTGTTGGGACCTTAGGTAATGCCATTACAAGACTTATACTTCTAACACTAGAAGTACTAGTCCATGATACAGGAGAGGTAGTGAAGACAAGGTAAGTTAGCTGCAGATCAAAAGGTACTAGGATGGATCACTTCTGCCTAAAAGGCACTAATAGCCTTTACCCAAAATGGATGGAGGCACACCTATGTAAAAGAGAAAGAGAGATAGTAAATTTTAGTGAAAAGTTTTACTAGTTTCACTATAATAAGAAGTGTAGTAAAAGTTATCACAGTGCACAACAAGAAGCCTAAAGGGTTGCTTCAGTACCATCGTTAGAGGTGGGATGGTGAGTAATAAAATATATGATAGAAGAAAAGAAAGTAATGAGTAAGGGAATGAGGATGTCAGAAAGGAAGTCATTAGAAAATGAAATAGAAGGAAAGAGGTGAGAGACAGGTTAAAAGATAAAGAAGTGTATGATTGGTTAGTCTAAACATAAGGAAGATATGTATGAAATGTCTAGTGTTTATAGAATCTCCAATGTTAATAATGACTACAAGATGTGAGGATATAGAGTGTTACAATATGTAGAATGAGATTCCACAATGTGATAATTTGATGTGTTTCTATGTGAAAATCATATTTCCTTGTGATGTTATGTGATGGGTTCCAGTGAGTAAATGTTCTCCCTTGGTACACCCCCAGTTGTTGAACATTCAGGGATGAATGTTCTTAAAGGGGGGAGGGGGGGAGATATTGTAACACTCACCATTTTTCAATGTTGGAATTCCTATCATTGATGGGGAATCCTTGTAAAGTTGAGATTTTCAAGAATAAGGAAGTGGTGATATATATATGAATCTGATGTGTTAAGAGTTTAGGTTATATATGGGATATTAAGTATGTGTTTTCGTTAAGAAAAGAAATCAAGATATCCTTGTGGGTAGAAGGAACTTCGACAGCTGAAGGTTAGACTTTTAGAGGCCAAAGCCCCTTTTTACTATTCAAATGTCCTTTTAGACTGAATGGACTCTAACACTAAAAGTCCCCTTGACAGTAGGGGTATATATATATATATATATATATATATATGAATTTGATGTGTTAAGATTCTAGGTTATATGTGGGATATTAAGTGTGTGTTTTCATTGAGAAAAGAAATCAAGATATCATTGTGGGTAGAAGGAACTTCGACAGCTGAAGGTTAGACTTTTGGAGGCCAAAGCCCCTTTTTACTATTCAAATGTCCTTTTAGACTGAATGGACTCTTGCACTAAAAGTCCCCTTGATAGTAGGGGTATATATATATATATGAATCTGATGTGTTAAGAGTCTAGGTTATATGTGGGATATTAAGTGTGTGTTTTCATTAAGAAAAGAAATCAAGATATCCATGTGGGTAGAAGGAACTTCGACAGCTGAAGGTTGGACTTTTGGAGGCCAAAGCCCCTTTTTGCTATTCAAATGTCCTTTTAGACTGAATGGACTCTAGCACTAAAAGTCCCTTTGAAAATAGGGGTATAAATGGCCCACTTAACCTTATTTTTTCAAACAAAGTTAGTTTTCTTTTCTCTTCTTTGTTTTTGTTGCATGTAAGGGGACAAAACTTGAGATTTTCCTTGGAAATTGCATGTTTTGGATATCTTGATGCTTGGACACTTTTTGGTAAGTCAAGTGAGTGTAGATTAAAGCTTAGGCCATCAATTCTCTTAATTCAAGTTTAAAGGAAAAGTGTTAATTCTTCTTCCCTTTTTATCTTTTAATAGAGTTCAAGCATGCTTATGAGGGTTAGGTTGGGTAGCTTTAATTGCATGTGTAGTTTGAGAAGTTCTTGAACTTGGAAAGATTAGGGGGAATTTTTACATGTTAGGGTTTTAATATTTTTTGTTGCAATTGCATGTCTTGTTATGAAATTTGTCAAGTTTAAGGCATTTATAAGATTTACATGGCTAGTTTTCTTTAATGGATTTAAGAGCTCCTTGTCAATATTATGTTTCAAGTTTAATAGAATCTTGAATTCATATTCCTGGTGGATGCATGGGGAATTCCAGCTTGAATTCTAGTTGTTTTAGGCCTTAGTTATGTCTTATGATGTTTGGATTGTGTTTTGGAGCTTGGGCTTGAGTTTTGGTGATGTTTTGAGTGAGTTACTACAAATTTTTAACTTGGGAATTGTAGAAATTCCTATGTTTAACTGTCGAAACCATTATTCGACAGTCAAAGTCATGTAGTTTCTCAAGAAAACCTAGAAAATTTCTAGTTTTGGTAGCCAAAGTCTAAGACTTTGGTAGTTACAGTCGCTATTGGATTAAAAGGACATTTAAGGTTCAAGACTTTAGCAGCCCAAGTCCTTTACTTTGATAGCTAAAGTTAGTTCTGCCAGCCTTATTTTTCCTTTTGTTTTAAGGCTCCAAAACCTGTTTTTATGATCCAAAAGGACCTAGATGATATACATTAAAGGTCCTTTACATGTTTTTAGGGAGTCTAGGATATAGAATTGATATGTCTATTGTTTCACCACTTCATCAGAGCTCGTGATCAAGGATCAAGGAAGTCGAGCCTTCATTAGAGCACATATTAATTCAATTTACCTCCGAAACTAGGGGTAAGAGTAAATGAATCAGTCTACAAGAGGTAAGTGTAAACTGGTTAAATTATTTTCAAATGTCTTTTAATTACTTTAATTACTACTTTAAGTATAATCATGCATCACAAAATGCATTGATATTAGGGTGTAATGCAGTAAAATCATACTCAATGTAATTGCATATATGTTTATGATGTGAGATAGATTATGGATGACCTACTGACTCCCAGTGGTATTGGCATGATTTTACGGATCCCAAAATCTAAGTGAGGTCCTTATGAGGCTCTTGGTACATGGCACATGTCATATTTTAAGTGAAAGTCCTGAGGAGCCTCTGTATAAGCTAGGCACATTGGATATATTAAGTGAAAGTCTTGAGGAGCCTCTATATGAGCTAGGCACTTTGGATTGTAGGGGAGTCACTAGTGACATGGCTGCCATGTTTGCATATGTTTTATGAAATGATGCATTCATGTGTTTTATACTCATATAAATGTAATGTTATGAATGATGTAAAAGGTTTAATTAGTTTATGCTTACTAAGCGTCCAAGTTCACCCCCCTCCCCAAGGTAGTAGATGCACAAGAACCTAGGGAGGCTTGAATTGTAAAAGAATAATTATGTAATAATGTAGATTTATCTAAGTTGTGTATTATGTAATGTCTTATGTATAAGTTTTAGTTTAAGTATGTAGTTTGATTACGATGTATGGTTATGTAATGTTAAAGTACATAGTAGTCTAATGGTTGTATGTCTTATGTTTTTGTGTGGGCATTTATAAGTAGTGTATATAGAATGAAATGGTTCTTGTCGGTAAGTTATATAGATGCATGTGTAGTGAATGGTTTCGTTTAGATTGATCTAGAAAAGCTTAATGAATATGAAATGTTACGTAAACTATGTAATAATGGAAGGATAAAATGGTGTCCTAATAGTCACACTCAACTTAAGTAATTTAATGAAAGTCTACTGGGGTAATCAAAGACCCCTTTGGTATTTCAATACTAAGGGTAGACCTAATATTTACAAAGAAGTAAAGTTAGTGTGATTAATAGGATACAATTAAAGTTAAAATGCTATGACTAAGTAAAAGAGGTCCCTTAAGGGAACATTTCCAAAGTTCATCTATGATAATGTTGAATAGCCATAACAGAGATAAGAAAGTAAAGGTCTTTAGCATGCTCTTCCTAGGGAAACAATTCAAAGAAAGTTATATGATTTATAACAGTGATAAAAACGATACAGAAAGAGTTTAGTTTTGTACAAATAAAGCTTAGTACAATAATAATGATAATGAAATACAGAAATAAAAAAAGGAATTTTTGCATAATGCTCTTTAAGTTTTAAGGTCTTTCTATTGAGTTTAAGTCTTAGGGAAGAAAGATCCCTTAAACTTTAATAAAAGTTCCAAAGCAGTTATGTGGGACCTTAGATGATCAAAGTCTATAGTCTTAGGTTTGTTTTCGGTTCCGGCAACCTTAAACTGACCTGTTTCCTAGCGCCAGTTGTGACCCTCTAGTAGGATCATGATAAGTGGCACTGGCTACTTTAAGAATCACATAAGTGGCAAAGCTACTTTAAGATTCATAAAAGTAGCTAAGCTACTTTAAGTCACTTCCATTAACTTAAAAGATCACTACCTGCCCTTTATATTATGCATTTATGGTATTATTCTTCTAATTAGAGGTGCAATATTTCAAGCCACATAGTGTTTATGCCATTTAGCTTGTTTATATTGATTTTACTTCTTATCTCATTCATAATTTGCTTTAGCATAGTTTTAACAACATTTTTAAAGAAATTTCAAAAATTGGACAACCTATGTTTTAGAGTGATAAAGGGTTATTATTCCATTTATTCTATTCCCCAATCTCAACATTATATAATTACACCACCCTTTATTAAACTTAAAAATAATTCAAAAGACTTTTATTCACTATAAGCTAAGAGATGTTATCTATGTTCTTCCTACACATACAAGGTTTCACAAATTAACCACATCAAACTGTTGGGCACGCTTTCTCTCTTAAAGAGAAGCAACCCATCAATAACCCACATATTGCACAAATTCTATCCTTTAACATCATATCATGCTTTTCTTAACATATCATCAAGAAAAAAAACATATTTTAGTCTTAGCATCCCTAATACTTTTTAGGATTTTCTAAGCCATACACAGACTAGTGTTTTAAGGACATGTATCTTATTGTGCTTGCCATAACTATATACTTTACTTTCTAGGATAGAACATATTTTGCATGTAGGTTTGAGCTTTCAAACCTAGGGCTTTGATACCACTTTGTAATGCCCTGACTAAGGAGCCATTATCGACACTGGGGAACAGGTAGGCATAATACCATTAGAACCCATACTTTCTAAAACTCAACTCTAGGGAAATACTCACATGCATATTCCTATTGGCAAGCACATCCTAAGCATACATTAGATATACATGTCCACTATCACTATTACATATTTGCATCATACCATGCTTACACATTATATAACACCTTTACATGACAAACATAAATTAACAAAATACATAAATACTTATTAGCCTAAACTTTACATAACTATAGACATGCTCATAGACATATGAGATACATTTTACATTAACAACTATGAATAAAAATTTATTACATGAACTATTAACCTATAACATGTTATTTCCCATGTGCTATAAACTTTATAGATTCTTGTACATTTGTTACCTGAAAAAATTATTATGGTTTAGGGGGTGAGCTAGGAGGCTTAGCAAGTAGAAACTATTTAAAGCATTTATAAGTGATTCATTTTATTCACATTCGAGCAATATACACATGGATGCAACATAAATCAAATAGTTCAAACATAGTAGTCATGTCACCATTGATCCCTCTCTGTAAACATAATCTAATATGCCAAGAGCATAGCTAAAGGTTAAATTGATCTTTCTCTTATTCTTTGCTAGGAGCATCGCTAGAGCCTTAATCGGTCCTAACATAAACATAAACATATCATGGCCATAAATCTGTTGGGATTGGTGAGTCATCCATGAAACTATCACATCATAAACATAATGCAGTAATGCAACATAATTTGTGAATCTAATGATGCACATCCTAATATCAGTGCATTTAATGATGCATGCTTATGCTAAAAGTAGTAAATAAATAAATACCATTTAGTTATATTGATCTAATGTAGTTTACACTCATCTTTTGTTGATTCTAATACTATTTTCACCCTCTTGGCCTCACTTATAGCTCTTAGGGTTGGTTTCTGACCATAGTCTGACTTTTTTGCATTCTGAATGCTGGTTTCAAAAACTAGCAACACAAACATGAATTCTATGGTTTAAAACCCCTTAATGACTCATCAAAAGACTTGATATTAGACTCCCTTTCATAAGCATTTGAAAGGCCTTGAAACATAATGAAGTATGTTAGGCCAGAAGACATTTGATTATCGAAGGTCTTAAAGAAAGGGTGACCCAAATAAATAGTAGGTCTTTTGATTGCCAAAGTTTTGACTTTCGACTACTAAAAGTCCTTTCCTAAAGGACTCAAAAGAGACAATAGTTACACGATCAAAGATGTGTGACCAAACTCTAGGGCATGTACCACTCAGGAAAATAAGACTAATAGTTCTTCAAAATTTAGTGGCTGAAAGTCACACATTTGGTTTCTAAAACTGAAGAAACGTAAAACCTTAAGAGTAATTGAATAACATTTCTTATCTTCAAAGTTTCAGTGGCCAAAAGTAACTTTCACTGTTGAACTTGGGAATTTCTAGAAAGAATGTAGGATCGTCTGCGACTCTTAAGTACCCCAAATTATAACATAATAACACTTTAAAAACCTCCTTGAGAGGTCTAACAACTAACCAAACTTCCAACAATAATGCTCAACATTTACAATAAACATTTTAAATTCCCACAATAGTTCAACTCATATTTGAAAACTGAAGATGCAAATTCTAACTACTAAACCCAAATCTTAATTAGTTTACCTAAAGCTTAAGTCCAATAGTTGATTTTACAACATCTTTCGTTTTATCTCAAATTCAAGCAGAGAGAACCCAACCACTTACACATGTAACACAATATCTCAATAAATCATAGATTTTCCTTGTAACATTGAACTTAACTAATAATAAATTTCTATCAGCGTGCAAAAGAACTAGAAAGTTCTAACATACTAGAGAACCCAAAATCAAGTCTAGGGTTAAACTATGTAAGGAGGTTTGATCAGTCTTAATTTTTCATAGAGAGGTTCAAACTAAACATGATGAGGGAGAAGTTTAAAAATACCTCTTGAAGACTAGAAGATCAAAAAAGGGAGAACTTGAATTTAGGATTTTGGTCACCAAACACCTTCGTACTTTAAGGTCTCACTCCTCTAAAATCTTTAAAGGGTTTGGTTCTACCTTTCTGGAAGAATTTCAATGACATGCAAGGATTTTATAATGCAAGAAAAAAAGTAAAGGGATTGTGTTTTCTTAGGAAGAAATTAAGGGAAAGGGAAGGAAATGAATAAAAATATTTAGGAGAGAAGAGTTAGTTGGGAATATTTTGTTGGGCCTTTCCATATGCTGTAAGGTTGTGTTGACTAAGCAGCTTTGATTGTCAAACCTTAACTTTCAGCCATTGAAAGTTACCCAGCATATATCCCTAATTACCCTACAACACTCCTCAAAACTCTCTCTCTCTCTCTCTCTCTCTCTCTCTCTCTCTCTCTCCCTCTCCCCCCCCCCCCCCTTGACTTCTTCATACTTTAAACCTTTAGAGCATTCTACACTTGCACAAAGACCTTAAGAAACAAACTAAATGCACTAGAACTTAATCCTATCCCCACATCTATACCACTTATCGATCTTGCCTTGTTCCACACAACCTAGATCCTTCAGAAAATCACATCAATTGATGGATATTCTAGTGGATCTAGAGATAGGATGTTACACTTTGGTTCTCCTTCAATTTAAAAAGGTTAATTTCCTCCTTGCTTATGATGTTAGTGATTTTGGTTATGGAGATTTGAAGTTATGAAGAAGATTAATGGGATTTAGGGCATAGGTTAAAGGAGTGGTGAGGGAAAGTTGAGAAAATTTGAGGGGAAGGAGTTTGTAGGAAATAAAATAAAAATGAGGGAGTAAGAGAGCATGGCTAGCTACTCTCCCTCACGATCTCTTAAATTTTGAATATGTAATGCTTAATGTGCCACTTGTTAGAGCATGGCTAGCTACTCTCCCTCACGATCTCTTAAATTTTGAATATGTAATGCTTAATGTGCCACTTGTTAAGTTTTTTGAGCTTATGGTAAAATTACCTCATAAATCACTCATTTTCTTGGTTGATTTCACTTCTCATCCACTCATTTTTTTTTTTATTCTCACTAATTATATTTTGGTCTCTCTATGACTTATTTCCATTCTTATTAAGTCTATGGAGCACAATAACACTTATTTCCCTTTTTTTTATTTTTATTTTTTTACTTTTGTTCATTCTCTTTTCCATTCGTACAATAACATTATAGATATTTATTTTCACATTTATTTATGGTGGATTTTATTCTAATCCACATCTTAGGTTTTCAATTCACTTAGGATTTATTTCCTAGCTAGTTTCTCTGACAGCAAATAAAAAAAAATGTTAAAAATTGAACGCTCCATTAGATTAATATTCTTCAATTTCATTAATCACATGTTTACATTACACTTGGATTTTGAGGGTGTTATAGAATTTTTCTCAAATTTCCCTTGATTTTGTTTATGTTGACACTCTGCACTTAATTTCCTTGAATTGCATATGAAAGCACTAAGTTGCATTTGAAATTGCCTTACTGCACCTTAGATTTTGTTGAATTGCATTTGTACATTTGAATTGCACTTTCACATGGCTAGACTGCACCTACTTTAGCTTTCAATTTACTTTTCTTGTCAATCACACTTTACATTTTTTAAGTTGTCCAGTTTTCGATTAAAGTTCAATCGAACTTTCATTTACTTTTCAAAAACATTACCTTTACTTTTCAAGTGTATAAATTTATTTTTCTTGCAAATGTTAACTGTTAATTTACTTTTTTTTTAAGCACTACCTTTGTAAATTTCAAAGCGATCATTTATTTTCTCAAATACACAGTACTGTATTTTTCTAGAGCACTTAGTCTACATATTCCTACAATTAGTCAATTTACTTTTCAAGTAAGCAGTGTTACTATAGACAATTTTGACAAATCGCACATAACGGAGTTAAGGAACGTTAGGGAAATTGGATCCTTTATTTCTGCTACAATCGGTTCGATTAGAAAGAAAGACACAATTTAAGAGTAGGGTTATATTTGTGTGTGCACATAATTTATTATTTGCAAGTTAATTTAAAAATTAATTTACCTGGAGCATTCTAATTTATGAATGCATCATATTAATTAGTTACAAATTAAAGACAAGAAATGGAGAAAAAGCCTTTCCATATATATATATATATATATATATATATATATATATATATATATATATATATATATGAAGAACACCAGCAACAACTTTATTTTTCAATATACCTTTCAATAACTAGTATTAAAAATACTGAACTTTCGATAAATCGTCAATAAATGTGTTTCATAAGTAGGTTTTCACATTTCAATTATGGGAAATGAAGAGAATGCAATTGATTTGATTTGGGCTTGGAGTTGGAGGTTATGTATGGGACATCATAAGCCCTGAAATATCTAAAATGAAGCACTCATGTAGACCGAGTTTGGCTTTTCGAGATGCCTGTGATTCACAAAATTCTTGCGCCCCTAAACCACGCTCTCTCGCTCTTACACGATTCATGCAACTCCACCAAGGTAACAAAGACCATAACTTGTCTTCTTGTCTCCCTTTCCTGGATCACCATAACTGCACCTCCTCTATATTTAGAAAATTTAGGTCTTGATCTTCATTACATGTACTTCCTCTTTTAATAAACGTTCTCTTCATTAATTTTGAAAAAAAATTAATTTCATCGCTAACGAGCTTTAACTTAATAATATTAGTCTTTAAAAGTATAAAGCATCGAGTTTGTGTATCATTGGAGCCCAATGAAAAGAAGAAAGAAACTGATATCATTTTATAATGAAAGCAAACTGTGTATGTGTAGTTGCGAAGAATAAAAAATCATATCCCAAAATTCCTATTTTGCTTAGCGACGGATGATAAGAGGAGGATCGTCTATCATACATGTGATGAATAGCAAATCACATATCTAGTTATCTACTAGGAGTTAAAGAGGACTTGTAACGAAGCCTTCCCCTGCATTTTGGAGACAGGGTACTTAACTTCAGGACTCAAACCTATGTACAAAGTTGTGTACACAGAAAGGAAAAGAAAATGTGAATCATTATACTCTTACTATGTAGCTAGATGGCATATGCTAACCTTGTCCAAGATTGATCATCAGTGGCTAGAGTACGTACTACTTTTGCAGATGTTCAATGCTTCATATATATCAAACAGAAATGGATTCTGTGTTGGGAACCTTGGATGGAGAAAAAGCCAAGAAGATGAGGACGCTCATGATTAAGACTGGAACAAAGAGAAGGAAGAGTGGTGGCGGTGGCAATGGTGGCAGAACAAGCGGCAGTACCAGAAGGAAGAAAGTAAAAACAACCATGACCATAATTGATGTTAGACTGAAAAACTTTAACATCAAAATCATCGCCGGCTGCTGCTGCTGATAATCATCTCTCTGAAACCACATATACCATCGTTGTTAGAACTCGTGCATCCTTCTTCCTCTTTTTCTTCTTCTTCTTCTTTACCTAATAGTGATGTTTTTATGGGGTATTTAGGTCTAATATGTGGAGGAATTTTGAGAGTGTGAGAGTTTAAATAGAATAGAAAAGAAGGGGGAAAAAAAAAAAGGACTTATACACTGTTTGAGAAAGTTAGAGAAGTAATAATGATACTTGCTGCGTGGTCTTACAATTCACGGTTGTTGGATTCATGGCCCACTCTTATGTGTCTACATTCAACTGAATTCTCACGTAACTGGCATATATATATATACTTTTGATAATTAATTTTTATTATTATTGAATAAAAATTTATTAGTAACATTAAAGTAATTTTAAGATTTTAAGTAATTTTAAGATTTTTAGGCGTCATTATGAAAAAAATTATGCAATGAAATCCATCAATATATATACAATAATTTTATTGTAACCGTTAACGAATTCTATCATAATTAGCATTTATAATTAAACCATTATATGTACAACGATTCTCTTAAATAAAAATTCTTCATTGTGCACAGAAGTTAAGTGTTTTTCTCCTTTTTAATAAATTATAATGGCTTCTCTTTATTTAAATTAAAATTTTATTTATTTTTAATTTAGGAAAAATTTAACAGAATAAGCCCTATTAATTCTGATCATTAAATTATAATGAAAAAACTAAACAGAATAACTCATAAACTGTTTTTAATAGTAGAATTTAATTTAATAATATTAAACTCATGCATAAAATTATAAAATTTTCCATTGAAATTCCAGTGTAGCTAATTAAAAGAAAAAAAATATCTTGATAATCTTTTCTTCTATTTAAAAAAAAATTTAAAGTATCAAATTAGAAGTGATCTTTAGATTATGTATGTATCTGGTTGATATAAAATTGAAAATTGAATAATAATATTTTATTTCTCATTTTAATTCATGTATAAAATTTTTATTTTAAATTATATTATTATATTTAAATAACTTGGATTTAGATAAATGAGATATATTTTAAATGCAATTGTTACAAATTTCAATGAATTTTATTTATTATTTTAAAAATAAAATAAAATTATCCTTGGAATAAAGAGATTTATTTTCAAGACGAATCAAATATATTTCCTCATGAGGGAGGAACATAATTTTTAAACTAATATTCAAATGTTAATTATATGTTTCTAATATATAAAACTTTTAAAGAGAAAATATATATTATCAATTAAATCACTACATTTTTACAGTCGCAATAGATTATTAAAGTACTGATATTATTTTATATATATATATATACAATTGTTTCCAACTGAATCTCAAATTTAAATTTTTATAGTTTTGAGAATGATTTAGTATCATTAAACTAAAGTTTATTGTAGACTTGGTCATAGACTGATTTAAAATTAGAACCAAATAGGTTTAAATTGGACCAAAATTAGACCAAAACTGATCAAACTCTTATTTGACTCGAGCCATGGGTGAATCAAACTTGAATTGAATTGGAACCATCTAGTTCATTTCCAAACCAAACCCAATTTTTTTTTATTTAAAAGAATTTGAAAAAATAAATCGAATTTGAACTAGATCAGATCCAATTGGAATCAAAACCAAAACTTTGGGGAGTTATAATTATGATTCGAGTTCAATTTTTTAGATAAACTGAAAATGATGATTCTAAATCGATTCAGACCAAATCGGCATGGTGGCTAGGTCTAGCTCATTGGCTAATATAATACTTTGATGTAGGCAGGTTTGGTACATTTGAAAAACTTTTGACTTATAAAGGAATTTAGAAAAGTTTAATCTAAAACAAATTTTGAAAAAAAAAAAGCCATTTGTAATTTTATGTAAGAAAGCTGTAACGTGAAGTCATTTCCTAGCCCTTTTTAGCTTTATTTTTCTAGAATTTTCCAACAACTTATAGGTTGGTGGCCCTTTATGGGTCATATAGAGAGAGAGAGAGGAAATCTAAATAGCTATAGTTGAAGATTCATGCATGAACATACATAATAATTGAAAGGTTCATTCATGCATGATACTTGAGTATTTACTAATTAAGGTCATTGAAAATGGCTGAAAGGTATATATTAATAACTTCCACACATTGAATCATCAAATGAACATAGCCAAAATGGAAAATTTTGTAGACAAAATAAAGAGGTAAGCAATTTCTACTACCGCTCATGAATACGTCTCTTATTGTAGTGTTGGTGGTAATTAATTATAATACTATCAATACAAAGTCGTGAGAGGACTTGAGTTTATTTTATTTATTTATTTATAATTAGTGGTCAAGGTGTAAATAGGACAAATCGAGTGGGTTTAAATTTATATCATTTGAGTTAGAAGAACTAATTAGGGTTATGAGTCATTTTGAGTATTTCGAGTTTGTGAGCATATTTATTTAGATTATTCATTAAATTATTATAAAAAAATTGTTTTAGCTTTAAATTATTTTGTGAATTACTTATCATTCATAATAAAATGTCAAATATTTTAAGAAAAATTAATTTTATTCATTTAATTTTCAGCTCAAAATTCAAATTGATCGAATTAATCCAAACATATCAACTTTAAGCATAGTTAACAAAATTATTAAATTGATCTTCAATTTTATAGGATATTCAAATTCAAATTATTTTAAATTTTATAATTTATAAATTATATATTATTAATAAAAACTAAACCATATATATATATATATACACTTTTTTTAGGGGATAACATATTTCATTAATTAATTAAAAACAGTATACATATTTAAAATACCATGTTACTATATTTTTAATAATCAAATTTAATATAAATTTTTTATAAAAAAATTTTAATTATTATTTTAATTTGAAAGGTTTGATTATGTTGACAAAACATTTAGCTTATCAATCAACAAAAATTACATAATACACATAATTTATGTATGAAAGTTTATTAAAATATTTTATCTTGCACTTGCGATTTTAGTTGACAACATAATTGAGGAGAACTTAGAGATATTTTTAAAATATTAACATAGTTGACAACATAAAAAGATCAAGAGAGATGAGATATTTTTAAAATTGAGTTTATTCTTAAATTGTTTTTAATAAAAATTAGAGGTTTATTTATGCATTCAATATTTTTTTAGAAAAGGAGAAAAAGGTCAAAACTAACAAATTAATTAACTATAAATTTCGAAAGTATAAAAAAAATATAATAAAAAAAATTAAAATTTCATATCTATAGTAAGCTTTGTTGTGTAGAATGTGTAAAAATTTTCCAAACATACGTGTGGTTGCGGAATTGCCAAAAACACATATGTTGACCATTGCAGGGATATGTGGGCGACAAGTAAAAGACAGGAAATGAAGCTGGGTATGAGGTTGGTGAGTGTGTCTAAGTGCGAGTGTGATGAGAATGATAGTGTTGCGTGCCTTATTATTATTATTATTATTATTAATTAGGACCCATATGATGACAACGCTATTTGATTTTTGACCCATTGTCACTCCTATGCAATGCATGCATCTGTCTTTCTTGAGGACAGAAACGCACAAGGATTCCGACCACACATGCCACTGCCGTCCATTCATTTTCAACCGCCAGATGTTTTTTAAACTTGGGGAATCATACCCGAATTTTATTATTTTTCTTCTTCTTCTTTCTATGCCTCTTTTCACTTGCTCATGTGTATCATATCATACATATGATCAGATGCTTTAAATCAATAAAATTACGACATACAAGTTAATTATGATTTTTTAAAAAAAAAAAATAAAGTATAACAACAGAATAAAATTGATATTAACTAACATTAATGGTTAGTGATTAAAATGTCTTCATTTTATTGGTTTAATACACTACATCACATATATAACGTGGCATATATAATTTTTCCACTTGTTATCTTTAACTAGTTATTTATTCGTGCATTGGAAAATAAAAATTTTTATTTTTTATTTAAAAATAAATCAAGTGATCTTCAATTAGTTAAATTATTTAATTTTTTTTATATATTAGTAAAAAATTTAATTATTATATTAATTTATGTATCATATATATTGATTTAGTAGAATTTAATTTAAATCAAAATAATCGACTGAATTAAAATTTTGAAGTGATAATTGCCTTATTCACTAATATAAATATTTATTTGTATTTTGGACATGGGTGCTAAAACTGTATTTACTATTTAACCTTGCTCAGACTGGATGATTCTAGTCAGTAATTTTAGTACTCAACTCAACTCAATTCATCTAAGTCTTTATCCCAAAAATTTGGGATCGGCTATATGGATTATCTTTCTCCACTATAAACGATTTTGGATTAAATCCTCAGAAAGGTGTAATGCTTCTAAGTCATATTGTACTACTCTCCTCTAAGTCAGTTTAAGTCTACCTCTTCTTTTCTTTCTATCTTCTAACCTAATGTGCTCTACTTGTCTAACTGAAGCCTCCGTATGTCTACGCTTCACATAACCAAACCACCTCCATCTCCTTTCTCTCAACTTATCCTCAATTGGCACCACTCCTACCTTTTCTCTAATACTCTCATTACAGACTTTATCTAGTGTTGTCCCAAAGTAGTCCAAGAGGGGGGTGAATTGGTCTATAATAATTTTTCGGCCCTTGCTTATAGCCTAATGAAAAATTGTGGCTTTGTTCAACTAGGTGCTTTTTAATATATAATGACAGTGATATGTATTTCAATGAAGTGTCTCCAAGTTTCAAGTCAAGCTTTAATCAATGTTTATAGCTATCAAAACATGCATCACAAAACGTTCAACTAATTTCTCATCACACTCATAAATCCTCAAATATATCAACTCAATAAATTCAATCAACATTCAAGATCATGTATAAAAATTAAATTGCACAAAAGTAAAGAGGTTAAGGTTAGAGAGATCAAACACAATGATTTTTATAGTGGTTCGGCTTAACTAGCCTACATCCACTCTCTCAAAGAACCCTCTTTGAGTCTTCTCTCCACTATTTGCTCTTTTAAAGGCAAGAGACTAAAAGCCCTTTACAACTTTTCAACACCAAGCTTGTACCAAGGTAGCTTGAAACCTTCACAAGTGCTATCTCAAGCACTTTCTCTCTCCCAAGCTTCAATAGGTGCTTGTACAACCTCTCTTAAATGCAACTTAATGTTTTAACACTCACTCTTACTCAATACAAATCAAACTATAAAGAAGAGATGAGTTGATTTGCCAATGGTAGCTCAAAATCTTTAAAGCTCTTGAATGAAAGCAATAAATGAAAAATCAAAGTTGGAGTTCAAATGTAAGCTTTCATCAAAAATAAAATGAAGTAAGGAATGTGTATTTATAGTCCCAAATCATTTTAGACCGTTTGAAACCTCTTTGGAACGTTATACACACTGCTCAAGACAAAATGGCCATTATTTTGTCCTTTTGTGCGAAGTTGAGCAGCTCTGATCATTTAGCAAACTAATAAAATTTTGGCAACAGTAGTAAACTGGTTAGTAAACTAATGTTTTAGCAAACACATTAGCAAACTAAAAATTTTAGCAAACCAGTTAGCAAACTTAGTCAACAGCTGCATGTCTCAACTTGCAATATTAAATAAAATGATTTAGACCTTATTAAAAATGTTCCAACAGTAGTATCCAAGGTCATGATGAGAAAAAGTAATCAGAAAATAAAGTTTCATTTTTGAGCTCCATTCAACTAAATTCTCATATATTCTTTTCACATAAGACCTAAGACACAATCTCTAACTCTATAACTTTCATACCTTTTCTTTGAGTCTTGGCTTTCATAGTCTTGTTCTTTTCTCATTTTAGATTTGTCTTGAAATGCCTTTAAGTATCCTTTCTCCTTAGATGTAACTTCAAAAATTCTTTATGAATAAGAGAAGGAATCTACACATCACTTTAATGTTGGGTTAGATAGATTTTGTTTGAGTTTTGTTATCATCAAAATCAGTGCTCATTTTGAGCTACACGGGGTCAACAATCTCCCCCTTTTTGATGATGACAAAACTCAATTGAATCAACAATAAAAAATAAAAGTATGTGAAAGTTTATGTGAATATGTGAATCCAAGCAATATAGTATGCTGAAAGTGCTCCCCTTAAATATATGCATATAAATTCCAATAAGTTTATTTGCTGTACAAAAGCTCCCCCTGAGTTTATGCTATAAAGCATGTTTATAAAATTTGCACAATATTAAAAAAAATAATATGCATATAACCATACTTTCATTTGTCACAAGTATAAACACAGGTATAAACACATATCCATCAACACAAGTATAAACACATATCCATATCCATCCTATAAACACATATTCACATATCCTCCATTTGTCACAAGTATAAACACAGGTATAAACACATATCCATCAACACAAGTATAAACACATATCCATATCCATCCTATAAACATATATTCACATATCCATATCCATCCTATTCTCCCCCCTTTTTGTCATCAATCAAAAAGGAAACAGGAGAAAATAACCCAAAAAGAATCATGTTAGCCCAAATTTAAACGCAGTAAGGTAAACAGTAGCAAACTAAAAACCAATAGTAGCAAACAGACTAGTAAACTAAAAATGCAGATAGGAAACTAAAAATCCAGATTAGATGCTAATCATTTAAGTCTTTTGCTCTTGCGAGTGGCTTTGGAAGGCACCATCTTCTTCCTGGTGGGTTTAGCCGCAGGTGGTTGAGAACCTTGGTCAGCCAATTGGTCATGCTTCTGGGCCTCATCTTCATCAGATGGTGGTTGAAGAGCAGCAGCTAGTGACTGATATGGATTTGACATGGTCGACTTAGTTCTTTTTCTACCTTTCTTGGCTGCAGGGGCAGCAGCTGCAGATAGTTGAGATGGAGCACTTGCTTGGTGATCTTTTAGAGAGGCTTCCTGTTGCTACGTAGGGGCAGCTGCAGGTTCCAAAAGTGGTGCACTTAAAGGTTCAAAAGGTGGCTCACTTTTGGGTTCTACAATCTTTTCACTGCCATGCTCAATAGGGACATCAGTTGCAGGACCAACTTCAGATTCAATAACCTGTTCACTAGCATGGTCAACACGGGCTTCAGTTCCAGGTTCAAGTTCAGGTTCAATAACTTGGTCACTTTCATGTGCCATAGCAGCTGGAGACTCACCAACCTTATTACTTTCACCCTTAGCAGTATTAGGAGCAGAGACTTGAGCAGCAGCGTCAACCTTAGTTGGGAAACCAGTTTCCTTGGCCTGCTGAAGATCCACAATTAGCTTCTTTAATTCCTCATTTTGAGTAAGCAAGTGACTCATTTTGTAGTCAACCACATCCACAAATTTTCTCAGAAGTTCAATGGACTGATGGGTTGAACTAAAATGATCATTAATAGCAGCTTTTAGTCCTTGAAGCTCTCTTATAAACTTATTTGCAGAATCTGAACCAACCTTAGCTGAGGAAGAACCACCTTTTTCAAACCTTTTCTTTCTTCCATCAGTGTCAGAGTGAATTTCTCTAAGCACAATCAAATTAGTCCTAGAACTTTCCTTAGAGACATTTAAATTCAGCTCTTTCAACACAGCAGTCAAGAGATATGCATAAGGCAATTTTCCAATCCCATAAGCTTTGCACATGTTCTTGAAAATCAAATAAGCCAAATTCATCCTTACTTTGTTAACAATGTGCCACATGATACACATGTCTAGGTGACTCAAATAACCATAGCTGCCTGACTTAGGACAGAAAATGTAGTTCACCATACTGTGAATGATTTTAATATGTTGAAAAGCTTTTGTGCTAGTGGACTTTTCATTTGTGGCAGTGTTGGCAGGGAAGACTTCATTTTCAAACTCAACCAAATTAAAGCCTGGCACCCTAGCAACATCTCTATGTGTGGAGATTTTATTTCCATCATTAGGCAAGTTTAAAGCCGTAGCAATCATCTCAACAGAAACAATATACACACTATCATTCAAAACAACTTCAAATTTGTCCTCATCATCAACTGTTCTTAAAGTTCTATAAAAATCTTAAACAAGCCTAGGGTAATACGCATTTGTACATTCACAGACAGCCATCCATTCTTGAAACTCAAAAAGTTCTTTAAATTGAAAATTTACCTGACCAAAGTACTTCCATTTGATAAATTTACAATCAAGCAGCGCCTTATCCACTGAACCCGAAGAATGGGCAGCACCTTTTTTGCGTTGGGTGTTAATCCCTCACATTTTTCTCCCCTTTTTCTTTTCTGGTGCCGAAGCAGTGGGTTCGACAGCCTTGGATGGGTCGGAAGATTTACTAGTTGATTTCGATTCAGGTGAGTTCTTCTTTCCCTTCAATTTCTTTTGTAATGTGGCGACAGGGATATCGTCGGACGCTGATGAGGATGACGAAGCAGCAGCAGCAGCAGGGGACTTGCGTTTAGCACGAGCCATCGACACAAAAAATGGTGAAATCTAACAATGGCTTTTCGGTAAGTGAAGATTGAAGAGGAAAAGAGAGACGTGAGGTCTGATGAGTTTGGGTTTGTTTTGCAGGAAAGAAAATGGGTTTGTTTTGGAGGTGTAATGTCGTGAACCAATGCAGAGGAGAGAGAGGGTGACGGTTTCGTGTGGCAGAGGATTTAAGTTCTCTTGAGTCCCGCGCTTTTCTATTCCAGTGTACTTTATCTGAACCTTTTTTTTTTTTAATGTCAAATATGTTTATCTATCTTTATATGCACATATATATATATTTCTACATATCTGACATAGCACTGAAAATGTGATACCAAATGTGAAAAGATAAGTGCATTTTTTGAAGTGCAGAGAGTTTCAAGCACAATCACTTTTTGGTTTGAAATTTGAACAGTACACGATACAGCAAACTAATTTTAGTTATGCAACATTAGCATATAACTTAGTAAACTAATTTCTCGAGTACACAAACAAGTTAGCTAATGTTCTTTAGAGATTTCTCAGCAAACTTATATCACAGCAGATCACTCACACATTGGATAAAATGTAAATACATGAAATTATTATGACTTAAATTTCAAGCAAGTGGTTCACACATACCAATTTCCCTTCTAATTTTACAAAAGGTTTCTTCATTAAGTGGTTTTGTAAAAATATCAGCAAGTTGATTTTCAGAGGCAACAAATTCTATTTTGATATTTCCATTTTGAACATGATCTCTAATAAAATGATGTCTGATCTCAATATGTTTTGTTCTTGAATGTTGGACTGGATTTTTGATCAAGTTTATGGCACTTGTGTTGTCACACCTAATTGGAACAAGATTATATTTTAAACCAAAATCTTCCAATTGTTGTTTCATCCATAAAATTTGAGCAACACAACTACCAGTAGCTATATATTCTGCCTCAGCTGTAGATAAAGCTACTGAAATTTGTTTCTTACTGTGCCAAGAAACTAGTGCAAGACCAAGAAATTGACAAGTACCTAAAGTACTTTTTCTATCCAATCTACTTCTAGCAAAATCAGAATCACTATAACCAACAAGATTAAATGATTCACATTTAGGATACCATAAACCAATTGAGTATGTGCCAATGAGATATCTAAAGATCCTTTTAACTGCACTTAGATGGGATTCTTTTGGACACGATTGAAATCTTGCACACAAGCAAATACTAAAGTGTATGTCTGGTCTAGATGCAGTAAGGTACAAAAGAGAGCCAATCATACCTCTATAAAGCTTTGTATCTACTTCTTTACCTTTTTCATCATTGTCCATTTTAATTGTTGAACTCATAGGAGTACCCATGCTTTTCAAATCTTCCATTTTAAATTTCTTTAGCATATCCTTGATGTACTTTGATTGATTTATGAAGATGCCATCTTTCATTTGCTTAATTTGAAGTCCAAGGAAGAATGTGAGCTCACCCATCATGCTCATTTCAAATTCATTCTGCATAATCTTAGAAAATTTCTTGCAAAGAGATTCGTTAGTAGCACCAAAAATTATATCATCAACATAAATTTGCACAATGAGCATATCATCATAATGCTTCTTAACAAAAAGTGTTGTGTCCACTTTGCCTCTTTGGAAATCATTTTGCAAAAGAAATTTACTAAGCCTTTCATACCATGCTCTAGGAGCTTGTTTTAAACCATATAAAGCTTTAGTAAGTTTATAAACATGATTTGGATGCTCATGATTTTCAAAGCCTGGAGGTTGTGCAACATACACTTCCTCATCAATATAACCATTTAAAAATGCACTCTTGACATCCATTTGATAAAGCATAAAATCCTTGTAACATGCAAAGGCACACAACATTCTAATAGCTTCAATTCTAACAACCGGAGCAAAGGTTTCATCAAAATCAATTCCTTCCTCTTGGTTGGAGCCTTGAGCCACTAGTCTAGCTTTGTTTCTAACAACATTGCCTTTTTCATCCATTTTGTTTCTAAGAACCCATTTAGTACCAATAATTGAATGATCTTTTGGTTTAGGCACTAAATTCCAAACTTTATTTCTCTCAAATTGATTTAGTTCTTCTTGCATGGCAAGAATCCAACTTTCATCATTTTGAGCATCTTCAAAACTTTTAGGTTCAATTTGTGAAACAAAAGCAACATTACCAAAATATCTTCTTAATTGTGCTCTAGTTATCATCCTTTGAGATGGATCATCAATAATGTCTTCTTGGGGATGATTTCTAGGGAATCTCCATTCTTTAGGTAAATCTTCATGTTGGGGCTCATTTACTTGTAATTCTTCCAAATTTGGCATTTCTTCATTGATTTGATCATCATTGGCATCATGGACGTCTAGTGTGGTATCTCCTTGAGTTTCTTTATCTTTGTCCTCAATTTGTTCCATTTCTGGACTTGATATTATATTTTCTTTTCCAAAAACCTGCTCATTATTATCATCACAAGCATTTTTCTTTCTGATAGAAGGGTTAGTCTCATCAAACAAAACATGAATAGTTTCCTCAATAACAAATGTTCTTCTATTGAACACTCTATAGTCTTGACTCTTTGTTGAATACCCAAGAAAGATTCCTTCATCGGATTTAGCATCAAATTTCTTTAAGTTATCCTTTTTGTTATTTAAAATATAGCACTTACAACCAAATGCTTTGAAATATGAGATATTTGGTTTTCTTCCTTTCCAAAGCTCATAGGGGGTCTTTTTTAAAATTGGTCTAATCAAAATTCTATTCAACACATAGCAAGATGTATTAACAGCTTCAGCCCAAAAGTACTTTGGCAAATTATTTTCACTCAACAGTTCTAGTCATTTCTTGCAAAGTTCTATTTTTCCTTTCTAGTACCCCATTTTGTTGTGGTGTTCTAGGAGCAGAAAAATTATGGTTGATTCCATATTTATTACAATATTTCTCAAATAAGTGATTTTCAAATTCAGTACCATGGTCACTTCTTATAGATGTGATGCAAAAACCTTTTTCATTTTGAACCATTTTACTAAAAGAGGTGAATTTTTCAAAAGTCTCATCCTTGTGAGCAAGAAAGAATGTCCATGTGTATCTTGAATAGTCATCAACAATAACCAAAGCATATGACTTCCCACCAAGACTAGTAGGAGATACGGGTCCAAATAAATCAAGATGAAGCAATTTTAATGGCCTAGTGGTAGACACAATATTTTTAGATTTAAAAGATGCTCTAGTATGCTTTCCTAGTGCACATGCTCTACATTGAAATTCATTTTCATAATTAATCTTAGGAAGACCATTAACAAGTTCTTTCTTAGACAATTTTGAGAGTGTATGCATGCTTGCATGACCCAGTCTTCTATGCCACAAATAACTGGAGTTATCAAAAGATACTAGACATGTACCATGATTAGTTTCAAAATTATTCATGTCAAGCAAGTAAACATTATTAGATCTATTGGCAATGACCAATGTGTCATTTTCTAAGTTATTGATTGTACATAGAGAAGAAGTAAACTTTACCTCAAAACCTTTATCACAAAGTTGGCTTACACTTAGCAAGTTGTATTTCAATCCTTCAATGAGCGACACATCTTCAATACAAGGTTTGGTTCCAATTGTGCAATTTCCAATTATTTTTCCTTTCCCTTTATCTCCAAATTTTACATGTCCTCCATCTTCCATTGTGATTTTTGAAAACTTGTCCTTTTCACCGGTCATGTGCTTTGAACAACCACTATTTATATACCATTTATCACTTTTCTTCATCCCTTTGAAACAAACCTGAAATTTAATCACTGAGCTTTAGGTACCCAAGCAACTTTGGGTCCTTGGGGGTTAGTGACCTTAGGTAAGGTTCCCTTAGGCACCCATACCTTCTTTACCTTAAGAAGATCCTTTCTAAGTGCACAAGAACTAATCATATGACCCCTTTTATTACAATAATAGCATGTGATATTGGGCAAAGAGGATGTAGATGTTTTAATGAAATGATTCTTATACTTGTCATAGTTCATGAAACCATCAAAACCAATTCTATATTTTTCATTTGAAATTCTTTGGTTTCCAAGAAGTACATCTAGAGTTTCTTTTCCTTTTGTAAATTTGGCCAAATCAATTGTCAAGGATTCTACTTTAGCTTCAAGAACTTTATTTTTCTCAATGAGCATTTCACAAGTTTCTTTTGAGGTTTTCAACTCTAAGTCTAGTTATTTAAACAAAGCAATTTGTCCTTTGTAAAATTCATTTTCTTTATGCACATTGGACATGGCAATATTTTGTGATCTCAATGATTCAATTTCTAAATTCATTTTAGTGCACTTTCTCTTGTAATTTCTATACTCATCATATACCTTAGCAAATGCAAGCTCAAGCTCTTCTACATTAAGAGATTCATAAGAGTTTACCTCATTGTCACTTTCTTCTTCCTTTTGTGAACTCTCGACTTTCTCTTCAAGTGCCATCATACAAAGAAGAGCAGTTTATTTGTCACTTGATTCATCATTTGAAGATTCTTCACTATTACTCCATACTACTTTCATAGCTTTCTTGCTTCTATCTTCTTTTCCTTTCTTCTTTTTGAGTAATGGACATTTGGGCTTGATATGTCCAGGTTTGTGACACTCATAACATACAACTTCTTCTTTTGAATCTCTGAAATGTTTATCCTTGGGAGTATACTTTTTCAAGAATTTCTTGTATTTGCTTCCTCCCTTCTTGAAAGCTCTTTTAAATTTTCTTGCAAGCATAGCCATTTCATCATCATCATCACTTGAAGCACTTGAGTTGTCACTAGAGTCAGCTTTGAATGCAACTCCTTTCTTCTTATCTTCATCTTTGTTTGACTTGAGAGCAATGCTTTTCTTCTTCTTTTGCTCATTTTCAACTTTATCTTTCTTATATACCATCTCATGTGCAATGAGAGATCCAATGAGTTCATCATAAGTGAATGTTTTAAAGTCCTTGGTATCTTGGATAACTGTTGTTTTTGCTTCCCGAGATTTTGGAAGTGATCTAAGAATTTTCTTCACAAGTTCAGCTTCCTCAAATCTTTTACCAAGTGCTTTGAGAAGATTTACAAGATCGGTAAACCTTGTACTCATATCTGCAATTGATTCTCCTGGCTTCATTTCAAATAGCTCATAATCTCGAATAAGAAGATTTGCTTTGGACTCTTTGACGACATCAGTTCCTTCATAAGTGACTTCAAGCTTATCCCAAATTTCCTTAGCAGATTGACATCCTGAAATACGATTGTATTCATTAAGGTCAAGTGAGCAATACAAAATATTAATAGCTTTAGCATTTACATAAATTTTCTTCCAATCATTGTCATCATATTCATCTTCATGTTTTGGAACTTTTGTAGTTCCTGGACCATTTTTAATAATTCTTCATGCATCAATATCTACAGATTGTATGAAATTTCTCATTCTTACTTTCCAAAAAGAATAATTAGTGCCATTGAAGAGTGGTGGTCTAGTGATTGAGTAGCCTTCAGCTAATGGTGCGGGTATACCGGCAGTATTACTAGATGAACTAGCCATTATGGATCACTCTAAGGTTGTAATACCCTAAGCAAGAGAGACAGGCTCTGATACCAATTTGTTGTCCCAAAATAGTCCAAGAGGGGGGTGAATTGGACTATAACAATTTTTCGGCCCGTGCTTGTAGCCTAATGAAAAATTGTGGCTTTGTTCAACTAGGTGCTTTTTAATATATAATGACAGTGATATGTATTTCAATGAAGTGTCTCTAAGTTTCAAGTCAAGCTTTAATCAATGTTTATAGCTATCAAAACATGCATCACAAAACATTCAACTAATTTCTCAGCACACTCATAAATCCTCAAATATATCAACTCAATAAATCCAATCAACATTCAAGGTCATGTATAAAAATTAAATTGCACAAAAGTAAAGAGGTTAAGGTTAGAGAGATCAAACACAATAATTTTTATAGTGGTTCGGCTTAACTAGCCTACATCCACTCTCTCAAAGAACCCTCTTTGAGTCTTCTCTCCACTATTTGCTCTTTTAAAGGCAAGAGACCAAAAGCCCTTTACAACTTTTCAACACCAAGCTTTTACCAAGGTAGCTTGAAACCTTCACAAGTGCTATCTCAAGCACTTTCTCTCTCCCAAGCTTCAATAGGTGCTTGTACAACCTCTCTTAAATGCAACTTAATGTTTTAACACTCACTCTTACTCAATACAAATCAAACTATAAAGAAGAGATGAGTTGATTTGCCAATGGTAGCTCAAAATCTTTAAAGCTCTTGAATGAAAGCAATAAATGAAAAATCAAAGTTGGAGTTCAAATGTAAGCTTTCATCAAAAATAAAATGAAGTAAGGAATGTGTATTTATAGTCCCAAATCATTTTAGACCGTTTGAAACCTCTTTGGAACGTTATACACACTGCTCAAGACAAAATGGCCATTATTTTGTCCTTTTGTGCGAAGTTGAGCAGCTCTGATCATTTAGCAAACTAATAAAATTTTGGCAACAGTAGTAAACTGGTTAGTAAACTAATGTTTTAGCAAACACATTAGCAAACTAAAAATTTTAGCAAACCAGTTAGCAAACTAAGTCAACTGCTGCATGTCTCAACTTGCAATATTAAATAAAATGATTTAGACCTTATTAAAAATGTTCCAATAGTAGTATCCAAGGTCATGATGAGAAAAAGTAATCAGAAAATAAAGTTTCATTTTTGAGCTCCATTCGACTAAATTCTCATCTATTCTTTTCACTTAAGACCTAAGACACAATCTCTAACTCTATAACTTTCATACCTTTTCTTTGAGTCTTGGCTTTCATAGTCTTGTTCTTTTCTCATTTTGGATTTGTCTTGAAATGCCTTTGAGTATCCTTTCTCCTTAGATGCAACTTCAAAAATTCTTTATGAATAAGAGAAGGAATCTACACATCACTTTAAAGTTGGGTTAGATAGATTCTGTTTGAGTTTTGTTATCATCAAAATCAATGCTCATTTTGAGCTACACGGGCTCAACATCTAGTCTAGTATGGCCACTCATTCATCTTAACATTCTCATCTCTGTAACTTTTATATTAGACACATACGACTCTTTCAGTGCTCAACACTCACTACTATATAACATCGCCGGTTATATGGTTGTATGGTAAAATTTTCCTTTCAACTTATTGAGAATCTTGCGATCACATAAAATTTCCGTGGCATGTCTCCACTTCAATCATCCGGCTTTAATCCTATGACTAACATCCTTCTCACATACCCCATCTACTTGAAGGACTGAGTCGAGATATTTAAAGTGATTACTTTGGGACAGTACCACGCTATCCAAACTAACTCCTTCCCTATCACTAGTTTGGCATTTACTGAACTTACAATGCATGTATTCTATCTTCGTTCTACTTAACTTAAAGCCCTTTGACTCTAGAGTACTTCTCCAAAGCTCTAGTTTTCTATGGACTCCTTCTCGCGTCTCATCTATTAGAACTATATCATCCGCAAACATCATGCACCAAGGGATACTCTCTTGTATATGTTTCATCAATTCATCTAAAACTAATATAAAAATGTACGGGCTTACAGCTGAACCTTGATGTTATCCAACTGGGATGAGAAAATCTCTTGTGTCCCCTCCCACTATGCGCACACTAGTAGTTGCTCTTTTATACATATCTTTCAACACTTATATGTACCTAATAGATACTCTATTTTGTTCTGGTCATTAATTTTAATATTGGGAATAAATAAATAATTTGCCATTAAGATAATCCTGAAATATGTAGCATCTCAAATGGAAAGAGAAAAAAATAAAGATAAACAAGGCCTTTAGATTAGATGAAATCGCTAACATATCTCCAAAGATAACTTTTTTCCTTCTCTTTTTGGACCCTTATTAGAAGGTTTTGCAAGTTTTGTATTTAAAACCTACATTTCTAATTTTCCTTTGATGGTACTTAGCTTTTGTCCTTTCTATGTCGTACTACGAGCTTCTTTTAAGTCATCCAAATGATCGTCTATATTTTCTTCCACTTCTAACTTCCTCAAATTCTCTTCTCCTTTAAAAAAGGTTTATTTCTTGCATATTGTCCCAAATCAACTTCTGTGCTTTCAAATATTAATTCACAACTGCCCTCATTCAAATGTGCAATATTTACAATAAGTTATACATCTAATTCTTTAGTTAATTGAGCACATTTGTGAGATATTTTATATTGATAATTATTAAAATAAAATTATTAAATTAAACATTATCTAAAATCAATAATTAAATCTATAATTAAAAATATAAGTGAAAATGAAATTTCAAATTCAATTAGATTTTATCTAATAAAACAAAATTTTCTTTTAAAATGAAATCTCAAAAATTTTATATTTTTTAATTTTAAATATTTTATTTACAGTAATAATTAGAAAATAAATTAAAATAAAAATTTTAATATTTTTATTTTTTAAATTCTAAATATTTTGTATTTTAAATAAAATATTATTTTATAATTAATAGTAGATACAATTGTCAAATTTGATTAATAATTTTAGAGTTTTAGCATTATAAAAAAAATTCACTTAAGTGTAATATCAATAATTAAATTTATAATTAAAAAAAAATGAAATTTCAAATTCAGTTAGACCTTATGTAATACAACTAATTTCACTTTTATTATGAAATTTCAATATTTTATGTAAACAAATAATAATTAAAAGAAGATAAGTTAAAATAAAATTTTAAATATTTTATATTTTTAAATAATTTTTTAATTATGACAAGTGCTAAATAATTGGGATTAATTATTAAAATAATATGATTTTAAAAACTATTTATCATAATAATGTAAAATTTAAACTATTTATTAAAATAATGTACTTTTCACAAAATCGTCAGTCAAAATGGTGTTTCAGTGTATTATCGTATAATTTGATAGGAGCAAAATTTTACATAGAAAACGCCAGCTCAACTAGTAGTTTCAAAAGCATAGCACAATATTTTTTTATAAGAGCAGCAATTTTACACAAAAAATGCCAATTCAATTAGCAGTTTTAAGGGCACTATATTTCAGTGTGTTGTCACATCATCTGACAAATACAGAAAAATTTACACATAAATGCTATCTCAACTAGCTATTTCAAAAACGCATGTAATTGAAGCTTTGAAAAGAAATTGGTAGGAATGTGTAGGGAATTCAATGATGTGGATGACCATAAGCTGATTAGTACAAGGAAAATAAAATGGGACTGGAAAAAGGATAAGATTTTTTTAATTGGAAATGATTCCACAATTCTACTAAACGAGGAAAACATTTATATTAAGTCAATAAAATTATTTTATGATAATATAATTATAAATAAATATAAATAATATAGAATAATATAAATAATTTAATATATAAATAATGTAGTAGATTAAATCTATTCAAATTCATTAATAAGCTATATAAACTAAGGATTTTTTTTATTAATTAAGAAAGAAACATGATAAAGCAACTTAACTTAACTCAAATAAGCCTTTATTTCAAAAATTTGGGGTCGGCTATATGGATTTGCTTTCTCCACTCTAAACGATTTTATGTTAAATCCCCAGAAATGTTTAATGCTTTTAGGTCATGTTGTACTACTTTCCTCCAAGTCAATTTAGGTCTACCTCTTTTTTTCTTTCTATCCTCTAACCTAATGTGCTCTACTTGTCTAACTGGAGTCTCCGTATGTCTACGCTTCACATGACCAAACCAACTCAATCTCCCTTCTCTCAACTTATCTTTAATTGGCACCACTCCTACCTTTTCTCTAATGCTCTCATTACGGACTTTATCTAGTCTAGTATGACCACTCATTCACCTTAACATTCTCATATCTACAACTCTTATCTTAGACGCATACGACTCTTTCAGTGCCCAACACTCACTACCATGTAACATAGTCAGTTGTATGGCTGTACGATAAAATTTTCCTTTCAACTTATTGGGAATCTTACGATCATATAAAACTCCCGCGGCACATCTCCACTTCAACCATCCAGCTTTAATCCTATGACTAACATCCTTCTCACATCCCCCATCTACTTGAAAGACTGAGCCTAGATATTTAAAGTGATTACTTTGGGACAGTACCACTCTATTCAAACTAACTCCTTCCCTATCACCAGTTTGGCCTTCACTGAACTTGCAATGCATGTATTTTGTCTTCGTTCTACTTAACTTAAAACCCTTTGACTCTAGAGTACTTCTCCAAACCTCTAGCTTTCTATTGACTCCTTCTCGTGTCTCATCTATCAGAACAATATCATCTGCAAACATCATGCACCAAGGAATACTCTCTTGTATATGTTTCGTCAATTCATCTAAAACTAATAAAAAGGTAAGGGCTTATGGCTAATCCTTGGTGTAATCCAATTGAGATTGGAAAATCTATTGTGTCCTCTCCCACTGTGCGCACAATAGTAGTTGCTCCTTTATACATATCTTTCAACACTTGTATGTACCTAATAGATACCCTCTTTTGTTCTAACACATTCCATATGACATCTCTTAGAACACTATCATAAGCCTTCTCCAAATCAATAAAAACCATGTGTAGATCTTTCTTCACATCTCTATATTTCTCCATCAAGCTTCTAATGAGAAAGATTGCTTCCATAGTTGAACGACCGGGCATGAAACCAAATTGATTGAGAGAGATAGAAGTATCATGACGTAGTCGATGCTCCACAACTCTCTCCCACAACTTCATAGTATGGTTCATGAGTTTAATTCCCCTATAGTTTGAGCAACTCTGTATGTCTCCCTTATTTTTAAAAATAGGTACTAAAATACTCCTTCTCCATTCATCAGGCATTTTCTTTGAGTTTAGAATCTTATTAAATAATTTAGTTAACCATGCCACTCCCATATCTCCTAAACACTTTCACACTTCAATTCGTATTTCATTGGGTTCATAGGCTTTACCCACTTTCATTCTCTTAAGTGCTTCCTTTACTTCTAAAGATCTAATCCTTCTAGTATAATTCACATTCTTTTCTATTGTTCTATAATCTATATTCACGCTATTACCATTTTGGCTATTATTAAAGAGATCACTAAAATAATTTCTCCATCTTTCTTTAATGTCCTCATCTTTCACCAACACTTTTCCTTCTTTATCCTTAATGCACCTAACTTGATTGAGATCTTGACATTTTCTTACTCTCCTCCTTGCTAATCTATAAATATCTTTCTCCCCTTCTTTAGTACCAAGTTTCTCATATAACTTTTCAAATTCCTGTGCTCTTGCTTGACTAAGTGCCTTTTTTGCCTCTTACTTTGCTATCTTGTACTGTTCATATGCCTCCTTATTATCATATTTAAGTAATTTCTTATACCATTCCTTTTTTCTCTCACTGCCTTTTGTACTTCCTCATTCCACCACCATCTCTCTTTTGAGGGTGGTCTATGTCCTTTAAACTCTCCAAGTACTTTTCTAGCTACTTCTCTAATCTTTAATGCCATATGTATCCACATATCATTGGCCTCCATATCCAGCTTCCATACTTCGGACTTGAGAAGCTCATTTTTGAACTTCCCTTGCTTTACTCCTTTGAACTCCCACCACTTTGTTCGGGCTACACTATTTCTTCTGACCTTACTTGAATTGTTCCTAAACTTGACATTCAAGACCACCAACCGATGTTGACTTGTTAAAGCCTCTCCTCGAATGACCTTGAAATCCTTGCATAGAGCTCTATTTGTCTTCCTGGTTAAGAGGAAGTCGATTTGGCTTCTATGTTGCCCACTTTTGAAAGTCACTAAATGTGACTCTCTTTTTATAAAGTATGTATTTGCTAGTATTAGATCGTATGCCATAGAAAAATCCAGGATGTTTTTTCCCTCCTCATTTCGACTGCCAAAACCAAAACCCCCATGAACATTCTCATAACCTTGTCTATCACTTCCTACATGTCCACTCAAATCTCCACCAATGAAAACATTCTCTTCATTCGGTATGCTTTGCATTAAATCATCCATATCTTCCCAAAACCTTTGTTTACTCTCACTGTCTAGTCCTATTTGTGGGGCATAAGCACTAACTATATTTATTGTTTCTCCTTCTAGTACTAGCTTTACTAGTATAATTCTATCTCCTACTTTTTTCAAAACTATTACTGCGTTTTTCAATGTCCTGTCTATGATTATGCCCACTCCGTTCTTGTTTCTCTCCTTTTCGGTAAACCACAGTTTGTACCATAAATTACCCACTTCCTTACTTTTCTCTCCTACCCATTTAGTCACCTGAATGCAAGCAATATTCACCCTTCTCCTTTTCAAGGTATCCACAAGCTCCATTAATTTTCCTGTAAGTGATCCAACATTCCAAGTACCAACCCTGATCCTCCTCTTATTCTGCTCCTTCCTAATTGGTCTCCTTCTATGATATCTTCTATTGTTTTCTATGTCTATCTTGTGTTCTGTTCCACTATCTATTCTACTATCTGTCCTATGGACTAACTTCTTTACCCACACCCGTCCATGATGTGGGAACCCTTGCTCACTTAACGCCACACCCGGGCGCCGGCATGGCGTGTCGCTTTCGGTGAACGCTCTACACCCTTGCATATTTCTCACTACACCCGGGCTCTGATGTAGAGCGTCGTTAGTAGAGGACGCCCTAACGTTTATATCATTTGAATCCATATCATAAGGTGTGACGAAATTTTTACGCTGGTTGTCACCTACTGCAACCCTCATCCTTTATCCGGGTTTGGGACCAGCTAAGCGCAAACTACTTAGGTGGAGTTAAACATGATAAAGCAAGTGTGTATTATTTTTTTCCTGCCAAGTAATTTTTATTGTCACTAAATTATTAAAATTTATGGCTTCTAACACATATCCAAAACTAATAATTTAATTAATTAACTTTAATTTAATTGTGCCAGAATTGTTTATAAATTTACGAAATTAAAGTTTGAATTCTAATAAAAAATTCTCAATAAATAAGTTTAAAAATATTTGGGCTCTAGTTTCTTATTGTTTTAGTATAATGGTAGTAATAGGCTTCAATTATTGTTCCATTAAACAATAATTAAAAAGATAAAATATATTTCAATTTTAAATTTTAGATACTAAAATATAATTCATTTTAAAAAGTTAAAGATTAAAACATTATGGAAAAATATGGAATTTTACAGTAAGCCTCCGTTTGTTTTGCAGTTAAAAAAAATTAAAAACTAAAACATAAATTAATAATGTATAATATAAATAATGTAGTAGACTAAATCTATTTAAAATCATTAATAAACTACTGACCAAGGCTTTGTTTTTCTTTTAAAATGGGAAAGAAACATTATAAAAGCAAGTGTTCATTATTTTTTTTCTGTCAAATAATTTTTATTGTCACTAAATTATTAAAATTTATGACTTCTAGCACACACCCAAAAATAATAATGTAATTAATTAATTAATTTAATTATATCGTAATTGTTTATAAATTATGAAATAAAAGCTTGAATTCTAATTAAAAAACTCAATAAATAAGTTTAAAAATATTTGGGACTCTACTTCCTCATTGGTTTAGTATAGTGATAGCAATGGGCTCTAATTATTGTTCCATAAAATAATAATTCAAAAGATAAAACATAATTCAATTTTAAATTTTAGATACTAAAATCTAATTTAATTTGAAAAGTTAAAGACTAAAACACTATGAAAAAATGTACAATGTCATAGCAAGTCTCCATTTGTTTTGCAGTTAAAAATTTAAATTCTAAAACATAAATCAATAATGTATAATTTTAAAAAGTTGAAGAATGCAATAAATTCTTTGCAATTCACCTGTTTCATTATTCTAACGCAATTTGATATAATTTAACTCATATTTAAGAAAAAAATATTTCAAAAAGCTTTTTCATAAGTAATTTATCACATTTTTAAAAAGCTATTTTGATTGGCAATTTCTAGACATTTAGACTGATAAATCTGATGTACGTGAAATTACTTTTTCAATTGACTTTTCTTTTCTGGTTAAATGCAATCTTTTGATATTGTTTTTTTAACTGGCGTTTTCTTAATCAAATACTATTTTAATAAATAATTCAATTAATTATGAATACTAAGTATCAAATTTTAGTTAACACTTTTTGAGTCTTTATGTAACATCTGTCACTCGATTATAGTGTAGCCGAGTAAGGCATGTCACATTCGGTGCCGGAGCACCCTATCTTATCTTAGTTTATTCCTTTAATAATTTGTTCTCATTATATTTTAATATCAATTATTTATCTAAGAATAAACTAATAGAGTTTCTCCTATTTTATTGCCAGTTAGCGTATTTTACTATTCACCTGCTTGAAATTTTCAATAATATTTTCCATACAATAATTCATCCATACTCATATCATCATTTCAAAAATTATTATGTAATTCAAATCCATACTCATTTGTACAAATTCATTCATACTTATTATATATATCAAAATTCTCAATTTCATTAGTTTACATAATTTATAAACTAATTGCATAAATTCATAATTTACATCAGGTGCATATTACATACAATTTTCTAATTTTCATTACAACATAATAAATAATTATAATTCACAAATTATAAAATATGACTAATGTGAGCCCTATCTACATGCATTGCTGAGGATGTGACAACCTTAAGCACTTCTGACACTTCTGCAGATCCGGACTCCAAAAATCACGGTCAATATCTACTGGGCTTTATCTTCAGTACCTGTGCAAGGAAACAAATCCATCGCGCTAAGTATTGCTACTTAATGGTGCGATAATATAACAAAGAAAATAATATACAAATAAAGAAATGAATGGATTATACTTTGGATATTCTGGAATTTAATCTAATTTAATATAACACTTTTAGTATCAACTATCTTTCGTTCTAATTTATTCCTCTTAAGAAGCAATTTATTCCTAAATTTACACTAGTAATATACTTATATCTCTTTTGCAAATCTTTTTATCATTTTATTAAATACTTTCTAGGTTATCGCAGATTATTTCATAATAATTAAATTTTAATATCGTTCCAATTCATTTCAATTCTTTCAACTAAATAACTAATCTAATTTATTTTAAATATTCTTACTCATTTATTTAATTACTAATATTTTCAGTTGCTAATATTCTTAACTCATTTCAATAAATTTCACTGCCCAAGTAACCTATGACAGGCTGACTAAACTGGATAACAGGTCTTTGGCACTGGACACTGCAGTGTCTCGGGCCGTCATACCATGTGACGTGTAAGCTCAGTACGTCAATCATGTATGCATTCAGTATGGCTAAAAAGCCATGATAACATATCAGTATGACTAAAAGCCATGATAACAAGTAATCGGGTATAAAAGTCATGAGTGCGGGCATAAAGTCTTACGTAGTACTGCTAAACAATACCCTATTAGCATGCTAATCTATCCAATATGACATACATGTCTAGGCAATATAAGGGCACATAATATAATTAAATATTAATATATTGTGTTTTATGACTTCATTATTTCATGACAAATTCTAATTATAATTTATAACATTTCAATTCTATTCCTAATAGAAGTATAAATTTTTAAAATATATTTCTACATAAATTTTGCCTTCATCATAATTCATATATTTATTCATTATATCATTCGTGTTGTTCACAATTCACAACAATGGTTTCCATATACCATTATACTCAAAGTACTTTTCCTTTCTACAATAATGAGAACTAATGTCTCATTCATACATTAACATGATCCATTAATTCATTACGCTATTTATATAAATTATCCTTCATATTTCAAGTAATCCATGAACATTTCATGGATTTCAAATTTAACTAAAATTTCCTTAAATCCTAGAGTTACTCAACTTCAAGAATTCAAATTCATTAATCACATTATCTATATTAACCATCCTAATAGTTTTTCTAATTTAGTATACCATTTCTATATCGTTGGGGTTACTATTCACTTGACCATTTCCCTTTGAAGGTTGACTTTTTCATACATAATAGTTACATGGGTTCTAACTATATGAAATTACCATATTTTGGTTCACAAAAGTGTTGGCATTTGTTGCCAATCAATACTTCAAACAAATAGGAAATAAATCAAAAATTTCAGTTTTGGGTGCTAGAGTTTACTGTTCTATTAGGGAATTCTACAGTGAGAATTTGGAAACTTTTCTTCATCAAAGTTGTTCCTTTATATATTTTCTTTAATTCTCTTTTTGAATCACTCCATTTGGAGTTTTTTAGCTCAAGTTATGGCCATTTTACCATAACTGGCCGGATTGACTTGTACCCAAAATTTCTGGGCAAAATTAGTTCTGCCAAATTTGGTGTCTTGACTTTGATGGACAATTCCATTAAATTTTGGTCAAAATTTGGAGTTATGTTCTCCATGAAAGTTGTTCTAAATTGTCTAATCTTTCAATTGATATAAAATTTAGGTCATTTTGACATTTCTACACTGAGTTATGACCATTTGAACAAATACTGTTCATTTGGTCAATTTTCAGAACAAGTAGGTCTGTTACTCGGATTTGGTCAAATTTTAGGGTATCCTAAGTTTGTTTTCTGGGTAAAGTTTCTTCACAAAAAATGTTTTATTATGTGTCTAGTTTCATGTTCAATTGGCCTTGCACCAATTGAACCTACACCATTCAAGTTATAGCTGCCTAAACTTACTGGACTCACATGCAGCCCTGTAGGTCCTATGAGGTAGCATACCCAACCTCAAATCTAAAGCCACAATTCACTTCAAATCCTCATCAAACAAAGCCAAATGGTCACTAATTGACCATTGGGACTTCCATTCACTAACACATGAGCAAAACCCAAATTTTGCCTTTAACCCTTGCTCCAAAATTTCACATCATGGCATACACATACCAAACTCATATCAATCACTTTATCCATCATCTATACTTATCAATAACATAAATAACACTTAATTTCAGTAAAACTAACAATTTTCAAACTTTCTCATGGCTGCCAACATTTAAAGGTTCCATTTACTCATGGTTTTCTTTTGATTTCATGCAATTTCTACTTGATTTAGCATGCTTACAAAGATTAAAGAAGGAAGAGAACTTGTTTTGTGCACTAACCTTGTGTGAGCAGAATTTTCCCAAGCTTTAACTTCACTTTCTCTTCAATTTTTGGTAACCAAACACTTTCCCAAGTGGTGTAGACAAGTCTTAATGAAGATAATTTAGTGTTTTGTGGATAGAAACCAAGGAAAATTGAAAGTGAAGCAAAGAAATTTCAATGGAGGAGAAAGGAGGGTTCTCGGCCAAGTGAAGAAAAATGAAGAAAATGGCTATTTTTATCTTGTTTTTATCCCATTTAACTTTCATTTTTATCCCTTTAAAATATTTGGCAATTTCCATCGGTTGAAAATTTTATTTGGTAGAAATTTTAATTTATGTATTATGACATCATGGCTTATGTAATAATTCAATTTACATTTTATTTTCTTTTCTCATTTCTTTTACTCATTTTTAATTATTTTCTCATCAATACTAATTCATATTTTATGTCATAAATTTCACTTACTAGACTAGACAAGTTAGTCAAAAATCATCTCTGAAAGTGAAATGATCAAAATGCCATTCGTTTAGCTTATTGAGCCAAAACTGTCTATACCGATCTTAAAAATTCTCCTAACCTTTTCTTGGCTTTCTAACGCTACCTAGGGCGCTGTAACTCTTCTCTGGCATCCCATAAATTATTTCACGGGGTTCCCCTACGGTTATAGAGTCGACAACTGTCTTTACAGTTGCTTCCCGTTGGGTCACTCATCGCCGGGATACCGTCTCATTTAACTTGGTTGTATTTCATTTCTAAAATTTTTCCTTAATTTTTCTTACACTTATTTAAATTATTTATGACTTTTCACTCTAGTTTACATATAGTTCTAGTCATTCTAGCTGTCCGGACAAACATTGATCACCGAAACAGTTGAATGCACGGACTAACTAAAGTGAGGGTGTTACACTTTAGTTTGCATATATATAAGTTTTTTAAAAAAAAATTTAAATTTCAAGATTTTTTTAACCTTTTTTTGGACTTTTTCCTTCTAGTTATGGACCATTTGTAACCATATTTTTATCTACGATCATTAGTTCATGACTCACCACATAGAGTTAATGTTTACAGAGTTATTGTTTAAATTTGAGTACATGCACCTATTTAATTCATAATTGACTCTTAAATTAATGTGATTTTATCCAAACTATAATAGATCCTATTCAAAATTATGGCGTATTAATTTCTTTTATTAATTGAATAAATAAATCTATCTATTATATAAAATTAGTCAAATTTTCCTTTAATCTATCATGCTGCAGTAAGTTTTTCCTTAAAATTATCACGCGATATAAAAAAATTTGATTTGTTTATTATTAATTATTACTTTTTTCTTAAATGTTATTGCATTAATCTATCTATTTATTATTATATAAAATTAGTGAAATTTTCTTTCAAACTGTTGTGGTAAGTTTTCCCCTGAAACTGTCACGTGACTCTTATTATAAATTATTGATTCTTTCTTAAATGTTATTATTTAAATATTTTACTTTTTTAATCATTTAAAGTATATTTAAAATTAATATATATATTGTAACTTATATAATTAATTAATAAAAAGAGTAAAAGTATTTACTATAATATTGGTTATTCAATAACAATAATAATAAATTATTACTAGTATTATTTAAAATAAAAGAATAATTTAGTTTGAATTTGACTTATTAATTATATAATTTTCTTTAATATTATTATTTTAATGTTCAATTTCTTTCTTTGATAATTTAAGTCATATTTAAGACTAATACATATTGTAACATATAAAAAAGTAATTATTTGTCATGGGATGCAAAAGAGCTTGATTTGCTTATTATTAATTACTATTTTTTTTAAATATTATTATATTATTATTTCAAATTTTCTAAGTTATATTTAAGATTAACACATATATATTGTAACATATGTAATTAATTAATAAAAAAGTAATTGTATTTGTTATAATATTAATTATTCAACAACAACAATAATAAATTACTGTTATTATTATTTAAAATAAAAGAATAATTTAGTTTGATCTTAATTTGATCTTCGCTTACTAATTATTAATTACTGCAATTTTCTTTAATATTATCATATTAATGTTAAATTTTTCTATAATAATTTAAATCATATTTACTACTAATACATAGTGTAACATATGTAATTAATTAATTAATTAAAAATATAATTATCTACCACATGGCGTAAATGGAGCTTGACTTGCTTATTATTATTATTGCTTTTTTTTTTCTTAAATGTTATTATATTAATGTTTCAACTTTTATTTAATCATTTAAGTTATATTTAAGATTAACACATATTTTGCAACTTATATAAGTAATTGATAAAATGTAATCATATTTGTTATAATATTGATTATACAATAATAATAATGACAATAATAATAATAATTTATTTTGAACTTGACTTGCTAATTATTAATTATTACAAATTTCTTTAATGTTATTATATTAATATTTTATTATAATTTAAGTCATAAAACTCAACTCAATTCAACTAAGTTTTTATCCAAAAAATTTGGGGTCGGCCATATGGATTCGTTTTCTCCACTCTAAACGATTTTAGGTAAAATTCTCATAAATGTGTAAAGCTTCTAGGTCATGTTGTATTACTCTCCTCAAAGTCAATTTAGGTCTACCCCTTTTTTTCTTTCTATCCTCTAACCTAATGTGCTCTACTTGTCTAACTGGAGCCTCCGTGTGTCTACACTTCACATGACCAAATCACCTCAATCTCCCTTCTCTCAACTTATCTTCAATTGGCACCACTCCTACCTTTTCTCTAATACTCTTATTACGGACTTTATTTAATCTAGTATGGCCACTCATCCACCTTCACATTCTCATCTCTACAACTCTTATCTTAAACGCATACGACTCTTTCAGTGCCCAACACTCACTACCATATAACATAGCCGGTTTCTAGGTCATGTTGTATTACTCTCCTCAAAGTCAATTTAGGTCTACCCCTTTTTTTCTTTCTATCCTCTAACCTAATGTGCTCTACTTGTCTAACTGGAGCCTCCGTATGTCTACACTTCACATGACCAAATCACCTCAATCTCCCTTCTCTCAACTTATCTTCAATTGGCACCACTCCTACCTTTTCTCTAATACTCTTATTACGGACTTTATCTAATCTAGTATGGCCACTCATCCACCTTAACATTCTCATCTCTACAACTCTTATCTTAGACGCATACGACTCTTTCAGTGCCCAACACTCACTACCATATAACATAGCCGGTCGTATTGTTGTACAGTAAAATTTTCCTTTCAATTTATTGGGAATCTTACGATCACATAAAACTACCGTGGCACGTCTCCACTTCAACCATCCGGCTTTAATCCTATGACTAACATCCTCCTCACATCCCCCATCCACTTGAAGGACTGAGCCTAGATATTTAAAATGATTACTTTGGGACAGTACCACTCCATTCAAACTAACTCTTTCCTTATCACCAGTTTGGCCTTCACTGAACTTGCAATGCATGTATTCTTTCTTCGTTCTACTTAATTTAAAACTCTTTGACTCTAGAGTACTTCTCCAAAGTTCTAGCTTTTTATTGACTCCTTCTCGTGTCTCATCTATCAGAACAATATCATCCGCAAACATCATGTACCAAGGAATACTCTTTTGTATATGTTTCGTCAATTCATCTAAAAATAATGTAAAAAGGTAAGGGCTAATGGCTGATCCTTGGTGTAATCCAATTGAGATCGGAAAATCTCTTGTGTCCCCTCCCACTGTGCGCACAATAGTAGTTGCTCCTTCATACATATCCTTCAACACTTGTATGTACCTAATAGATACTCTCTTTTGTTCTAACACATTTCATAAGACATCTCTTGGAACGCTATCATAAGCCTTCTCCAAATCAATAAAAACCATGTGTAGATCTTTCTTCACATTTTTATATTTCTCCATTAAGCTTCTAAAGAGAAAGATTGCTTCCATAGTTGAACGACCGGGCATGAAACCAAATTGATTGAGAGAGATAGAAGTATCATGACGTAGTCGATGCCCCATAACTCTCTCCCACAACTTCATAGTATGGCTCATGAGTTTAATTCTCCTATAGTTTGAGCAACTCTGTATGTCTCCCTTATTTTTAAAAATAGGTACTAAAATACTCCTCCTCCATTCATCAGACATTTTCTTTGAGTTTAGAATCTTATTAAATAATTTAGTTAATCATGCCACTGCCATATCTCCCAAACACTTCCACACTTCAATTGGTATTTCATCGGGTCCACAGGCTTTACCCGCTTTCATTCTCTTAAGTTTTTCCTTTACTTCTAAAGATCTAATCATTCTAGTATAATTCACATTCTTTTCTATTGTTCTATAATCTATATTCACGCTATTACCATTTTAACTATTATTAAAGAGACCATTAAAATAATTTCTCTATCTTTCTTTAATGTCCTCTTCTTTCACCAACACTTTTCCTTCTTTATCCTTAATGCACCTAACTTGATTGAGATCTTGACATTTTCTTTCTCTCCTCTTTGCTAATTCTTTAGTTCCAAGTTTGTCATATAACTTTTCAAAGGCCTGTGCTCTTGCTTGACTAATTGCCTTTTTTACCTCTTTCTTTGCTATCTTGTACTGTTCATATGCCTTATTATTATCACATTTAGATAATTTCTTATACCATTCTCTTTTTCTCTTCACTGCCTTTTGTACTTCCTCATTCCACCACCATCTCTCTTTTGAGGGTGGTCCATGTCCTTTAGACTCTCAAAGTACTTTTCTAGCTACTTCTCTAATCTTTGATGCCATCTGTATCCACATATCATTGGCCTCCATATCCAGCTTCCATACTTCGAACTCGAGAAGCTCATTTTTGAACTTCACTTGCTTTACTCCTTTGAACTCCCACCACTTTGTTCGAGCTACACTATTTATTCTGACCTTACTTTGAATTATTCCTAAACTTAACATCGAAGACCACCAACCGATGTTGACTTGTTAAATCCTCTCCTGGAATGACCTTGCAATCCTTGCATAGAGCTCTATTTGTCTTCTTGGTTAAGAGGAAGTCGATTTGGCTTCTATGTTGCCCACTTTTGAAAGTGACTAAATGTGACTCTCTTTTTATAAAGTAGGTTTTTGCTAGTATTAAGTCGTATGCCATAGCAAAATCCAGGATGCTTTTTCCCTCCTCATTTTGACTCCCAAAACCAAAACCTCCATGAACATTCTCATAACCTTGTCTATCACTTCCTACATGTCCATTCAAATCTCTATCAATGAAAACATTCTCTTCATTCGGTATGCTTTGCATTAAGTCATCAATATCTTTCCAAAACCTTTGTTTACTCTCACTGTCTAGTCTTATTTGTGGGACATAAGCACTAACTATATTTATTGTTTCTCCTTCTATTACTAGCTTTACTAGTATAATTCTATCTCCTACTTTTTTCACAGCTATTACTGCGTCTTTCAATGTCCTATCTATGATTATGCCCACTCCGTTCTTGTTTCTCTCCTTTTCGGTAAATCACAGTTTGTACCCTGAATTACCCACTTCCTTACTTTTCTCTCCTACCCATTTAGTCTTCTGAATGCAAGCGATATTCACCCTTCTCCTTTCCAAGGTATCCACAAGCTCCATTAATTTTTCTGTAAGTGATCCAACATTCCAAGTACCAACCCTGATCCTCCTCCTATCCTGCTCCTTCCTAATTGTTCTCATTCTATGGTATCTTTTATTGTTTTCTATGTCTATCTTGTGTTCTGTTCCAATATCTGTTCTACTATCTGTCCTATGGACTAACTTCTTTACCCACACTCGTCCATGATGTGGGAACCCTTGCTCACTTAACACCACACCCGGGAGCTAGCATGGCACGTCGCTTTTGGTGAACGCCCTACACCCTTGCATATTTCTCACTACACCCGAGCTCCGATGTAACGAGTCGTTAGTAGAGGACGCCCCAACATTTATATCATTTGAATCCATATCATAAGGTGTGATGAAATTTTTACGCTGGTTGTCACCTACCGCAACCCACCTCCTTTATCCGGGCTTGGGACCGGCTAAGCGCAAACTACTTAGGCAGAGTTATAATTTAAGTCATATTTAAAATTAATACATATTATAACATATGCAATTAATTAATAAAAAAGTAATTACTTTTACTATAATATTAATTTGTTATTCAATTAATTACTATAATTAATTAATTAATTTAAATAATTACGATCTCTTTTAGTAATTATTACATTTTTCTTTAATGTTATTATATTAATGTTTTATATTTTCTTTCATAATTTAAGTATATTTAAGACAAATACATATTGTAACTCATATAATTAATTAATAAAAAATAACCATTTATTTATAATATTGATGGCAATCAATAATAATAATAATAATAATAATTATTAGTATTATTTAAAATATAAAATAATTTAATTTAATACTATAATTTAATTAATTTCATTTAAATAATTGTCATCTCTTTTAATAGAATTTTCTTTAATTTATATTTAGTTCAACCATCTAATTAATTTGTGGCTTAATTAATAAAAACTGTCTTATTTAATTCTTTTTATACTCCAAAGTCATTTGCAAAATTATTTCCTTTATTTAAAGCTCACATTCTTAAGATTAAAACATGTTATAACCTTAAACCCAAAAAAAAAAATGTTATAACCTATGTAATTAATTAATAAAAGAAAATTATTATTTTTATCATAATATTGATTGTCATTCAATTATTATAATTGTTGTTATCATTTAATTAAAAAATATAATTTAATTTTTTTTTAAAAACAATGTATTATAAAAAAAGCAATGTATTATAATTGTTGTTATCATTTAAATTAAAAAATATAATTTAATTTTTGCAAGAAAAAAAAAACAATGTTATTTAGCATAATCTTTTTCAATAATACAAATACATGAGTTTGGTGTCATAATACAAGGATAATGGCTATCAAAAGTTAAGGCACCTCTAACAATAGCATGAGTTGCTTTGTTGACTTGCCAATTAACTCAGCTTATGGAGTAATTACTTGTTGTAAAAGAGATTTACAATCCAAAATGACACTACCAGGCTCTGTTATATTCTAATCAGAAGATCCCATAACCAAGACAACATTTTGAGAATTGAGCTCCATGTCCACATCATCAATTCCATGATTCATCAATCAAGAGAAAACATAATTTAGTTTAATACTATAATTATGGCTAAAATATATAATTTACAAAATATGTAACTGTATTTATTCAATTAAACTTAAATATTTTCAGGATTATTTGTTTACTAACCATCCTAATAACACTTTTATATTTTTTTAATTTTTTATTCATTTTTTTATGAGTGATAATATATGCAGAGTTAAATTTTATTGACAATATCTAGAAAAAATTTAGCGTGTATCATCTACCTAAAATCTAATCATCAGATCTTTCCAATAACCGACTTACGATGAAACGTAATAAGTGAAAAAATTTGGAGAAAGCACTGTACAAGAACAAACAAAAAAGAAGCACCTAGAACCCAATGATTACAACATAAACATAAAATAAACAAAGGTCACCAGCACATATAACATTCAATATAGTAGTAAGGCCTCATTTATCAACCACAAAGACAATAAGCTAACCCCAATCCCACATAAGACCAAGGACAAAACAACAAATAACAAATAATTGAGTTGCCCCTTCAGGATGACCACCATAGCAACTTAAGACCAAGCTCTACTATAGCAATTAGAGAGTACCACAATTCTCCAACTGCATAGTAAGCAAACTTGTGATAATATTATTTGACAATTATATCAAATAAATTGCAAAATTCCAGTCATGCACAACTAAAGCAATAACTAATCAAGAATTAAAATTGAAGGAACGAAAGCATGAAAAACACAAGTTTATACCATTGAATTCAAAAATTTTCACCTAGGGTCACATGCATCATGCAAGATTTATTTTTATCTATTTGATTTCAATAATAGATAACATATTAAAACTCTTTTAATATGTTTTTGGATCTGTATTTGCCATTTAAGATTTTAGAATTAATCAGATTAATTTTAGAACCCTAGATTAAATCAAGAACAAATACACTAATCTCTTGATGCACTGCAGCGTGTTTGTGCCTTTGGGATGCGTCTTTAGGACACCAGATGTTATCCCTCTAGCTTGTCCACACCAAGATCACCTATGGCAGCCCTTGAACAGCTTCTAAAGCTTTTTCTATTAATTAAAAAATCAAGTTTTGCCTTTTAAGAGATTAAAGATGTAAACAGGACACTAGAAATAATTTCTAGTATTTTTAATTCAAGAGATTGTTTGCTAATCTCTTGGAATTGATGAGAGATGAAGAAGAAGAGAGAATGGGAGCCTCAAGGGTGGCGGCACAAAGGAGGCAGCAGCTGATTGTTATTTTTTCTTTTCATAACAACACTTGTATAGCTAGGTCACCACTCAAAACCTTTGCCACATGTCACCTTCTGATTGGTTCTAGGTTTAATTGACCCAATCACATTGTGCTAAGTGTTAAACCTATATTTAATCTTAATTTTAATAATCTTACATGATTAAAAGATATTTGGCAAGCTTATGCATAGCGCCATATGTCACCATCTCATAGTGCCACATGTCATCCTGTGAAATGACCAAAATGCCCCTATGTCTTAATTTAGAGTTCTCAACCCAAAATAATTATTTCTCTTCTTCTAATCAATTTATATCAAATATAAATTAATTAATTAATCTCTATTAATTAATTTCTCATTAATTAAATTCATATTTAAACACTTTAAATATAAAATTAACTTATACTATACATCCAATAATCTAGATTTGGTTTCAAGCCATGCTAGGAACTTTGCAATCTAATTGCAAACCAAACCTATTTAATTAATCAATTAAACTCTTTAATTAATTAATTAAATCATATTTAATTTGGTGTATGTGTGTGATTTACTAAGCTTATCACTAATTGGCAATGAGACATGATATCAACTCTTAATATCATCAGAACTCTTTTTTACCATAAATGATTTCTCTAAATCATTTTATGCACCTCATAGACCATGGTTAACACCTAGCATAGCATGCCATGGCCACCCAATCAGTAATAAGGTTTACCTTAAATGAACCTATAATCATATGTTATCATGCACTAGAATCTCTCTGTTATAAAATCTCAATTCAAGCTGGAGTCATGGTTTATGTCAAACCCCATTTGCTATGAACATTATGTTCTCTTTTAATTCCAGTTCTTGATTAAAAAGATTTTCTCATCAGAAACTCTTTTCTGATTAAATTTATCTGTCCTGGCCAGGAACTTGAAACATTAAGAACAATTAAATGAACATAGGATTTTATCCCTATTTACTTAGAGGAACATATTCCATCTTGATTAACACCTACCTCCATATATAACTATTAGGAGCCAACACATGCCCATATACCCATACACAGTACAAATATGAAAGTAGTATCAAACTCAAACCACCTATATACAAGATAACTGTGCTATCTCAGGTCTATAGATTATATGCACTGATATGATTTATGATAATATATTGACAAGAGTAAACTCCATGTGTTTGTCATAAGCGTCACTAGTTCGGCCTACTTATCATGTATAAGTGCCTATCATGTTTGTCATATGGCATGAGACTCACCATTCCATCTTATTTATATCTCATATAAATAACTTGGGAACAAACATGAATACAATCTTTCTGGATAAGTCATGTCCTTATTATGAAGTACCCTCGATTATGAACCTATTTATGATACTTTGTAATAGAGATACTGTCACTCATATTCTTAACAACTTAAGAATAGAGTTTCTAACAAAATATCAATGGACCTTTTCTATTACACATAAATATATTATGTAAATGGAGAAGTGGAAATGCCTTTTATTAATAAAAGATGTACAAGATACATACTAAATGATATGCTCTAGAGCATACTACTAACAAAAATAACAGCAAAGAGACTTGCCCCTATAATAATAAATTCAGTTGAAGTAAAACTATCACACATTACCCCTTTGTAAGGCATAAATATACTACAAGGGATTTTAAACCAATTTTCATTCATTTTAAAGCGTAAGTAATGTTGAATGATTACTAAAAAGCCTTTAATTGAAGTTAATGTCATGAATTCAAATTTTAATTTATTTGGGATTCGAAAATTTTACTAAAATTTCTGCAGAATGCTGGCTAGAATTTGAGAAAATAGTTCTTCAAAAGCTATTAAAAACACTTCCAATATGTACAATATCCACAACTCCATTTAATCTCAACACAATCCCATACAAATCAACACAATTTCTAGCAATCTCAATATCATTTCATTCAGTTCAACTCAAATATAAAGTTTTCAATTCTAGAAAAGAGAATAAAATATTAATATTATAATTTTGATTGTACAACTGCTCAACTAGTTCTATAGATACATATGATCAATAATTTACATCAAAAGAAATTTACAAGGGTATAAAATATTATACTCTTAAAAGTTTCCAAAATTTCATTGAACTGCGGTTATAGTAGCTCACTCTGCTAGTTTATCCTTCTCCCTTTCTGCGACAGCAAGAAAAAGCCATTGCTAAGTAATTTACTTAGTGGTGCACGATAATAAATTTTAAAAATCACTAAAAATGAAATCATTCATTGGTAAACAGAAATTTAAAAATTCTCATAATCATTGTTCACAAAGCTGATGTTAATATTTTTAACAACAATTTATCAAAATAAATTATAAATAATAGTGTTGTCAATAATTACACAACTTAGGTCATGATACAAAATTTCACGAACAATGCCATGTTGTACACCACGACAAAGCCATCTATAACCTCACTAATTGAAATTAATGAGGGAGGTGGCTAGCTATCTATATGAGTACTCATCTGATCTCAACCTCAAACTGGCAAGCCAGAGAGGGAGGAACATAATCAATCTCAACTCTATAGATGGAGGAGGAACACAATAATATTGTCATGCTAAGTGTGATTTCAAAGTTCAATTCAAAACCATATCATTCAAATATTTCATGTAAACCACAAATCATATTTCATTTCAAATTCTTATTTGCCAGGTAGGCAACACACTATTTTTCAAATAGAATTCTCAAACCCATAACAATAAAAAATTATTCACAACATTTATTTCAAGAAATTTTCAAGTAGAAACAAAGAATTTAAAATTTGTTGTGTAAAAACCTCTTTTACTTGTCTTGATTTAATCTACTCTTCCTCCTTCCTTGGAGGGCTCCTTTCTAATTGAAACACATAATTAAAGTGTTTCAATATCCATTCAAATCATTTCTACTAACCGTCGCAAGGTATTTTGCGGTCGCCTGGACGAACACTCACCGAAGTGGGAAAGAGTGAGGAGTCGCCACTTTAATTTTAAGGGAAACTAAAGGAAACCATTTGCAACTTAAAATGAAACCACTTCAAATACAAAGATTCTAGGTTCGGGGTCCGTAAACTGGTGGGGAAGGTGTTAGGCACCCCACCTCGTCCCTCAATGAGGGTGAGCAGATTTAACCTTACGTTCTTTATGACTTAAAATCGATAGTTAGGGGGGTTCGAATGGAAATATTAATCCTTTTGATAAAAGGGAATATTTTATTTTTCACTAATTCGGATTACCCAGATACATAAGTAAATGAGACAACCTTAGTGAATTGATGTCGTGTAACGGTTTTTCATTTATGGTATTATTTTGCGTATTTGTTAAAATTTCGATTTGAGAATCGGATAAGAACTCTCCTCCGATCTCTTTTAGATGTTCATTAAAATTTCGATTGGAGATCGGATAAGAACTCTCCTCTGATCTCTTGTAGATATTTGTTAAAATTTTTGATTGAGAATCGGATAAGAACTCTCCTCCGATCTCTTTTATTTGTTTATTAAGATTTTGGATTGAGAATCGGATAAGAACTCTCCTCTGATCTCTTTTAAATGTTTATTATAATTTTTGATTGAGAATCGGATAAGAACTCTCCTCTGATCTCTTTTAAATGTTTATTATAATTTTTGATTGAGAATCGGATAAGAACTCTCCTCCGATCTCTTTTACTTGAATGAGAGTCGGATAAGGACTTTTCCGACCTCTTAAAATTTGATTACAGCTACACATCATAAGAGCCTAAGACTAAGGGTTCTGGCATTCGAAGATGTCGGGGACCCGAATAAGGCTTCTTTTAACTCATTGGTACCTCGTGACTTGATAGGGGATACCAGACTGAATTTTACCGATCTCCTATGTACTCGGCTTGCCAGTACCTTTTGACAAGCAACATCGGCTCTCTTTTACTTGCTAGTCTGAAATTCAATTTCACTCTGACTCTCCACCTTACCCAGTCATCCTTTAGAGCTAGTTTAGTGGTTCGACTTCATAATTCTCTGATTTATTATCCGAACGTTTATTTAAAAATAAAAACTCTTATGTTAAGATACTGCTACCAACACTTCATCAAACTACCTATACGTTACCCGTAACCCGAACACCCACGTTGGGAGATAAATAAAGACCAAGAATAAATAAATAACATGAACTGTTGTATCAAAAGATAAACTCATGAGAATAACCACTTACGTGGGACCTTCTGACACAAGACAAACTTTAACGAAAATTACGAGCATAAATAAAAAGAAAATAAAGGCGAACACTGGATGAGGCAACGGTTCAGACACTCACCTGCAGGAAGTTGAACCTATTGAACTAACTATGGAGTCGCGAATGTTGCAGAGTTGCGGGCTAATAGTCTGGGGACTAATGCTTGCCTTGGAATGACGAATGCCTAGTTAGCATGTAGTCGAGCCGGAATGATAATGAATGAGATTGAGCTCAGAAAATAAAAGTGGATATAAAGGTGATGAAAACAGAACTGAAACTTAAGAAAGGGTATCACAGAGCAATGAACAAACTGAAAATCAAGAGTTCCAGTGTCCAACACTTCTTCAAAGAAAATACTTTAGAAAACTGGTTTCTAAAGTCTTTCTAGCTTAAAAATAGCAGAGTAGCAAAACTGAATCAATTTTCAGAGCCTCTCCACTATAATCACCACCCTTTTTCTCCTCCTGAACAGTTTTCACGCAGGTATTTATAGGGACTGGGTGCTCCCCATGAAGGGTCAGGATTTTTTTTGAGGGAGATGGAAGGTTTGGATTTTAAAGGACATGATCTGATGCTTGGGAATTAAAGAGAATCAGAATGAACGGCTGAGATCCTTTTCAGAATATATGTCCTTTTTCTCTTCTAATCTGACGATTCCAAATTTTCTTGTCCAGGGCGATCCGAGGGCTGGGAATAAAAGGCGCCGGTCTTGTCATCTTCTTCTTTGATCCAAGGGCTCCGGGCTCATCCTTACAAGTAAGATCAATGGTGGAGATTAGGATATACAGGACTATCATGACATATTCTGGCACCTGTTAGTAATGTGGGCGATTCTGCAAATGAGGCGTGCGGTGGAGATCTCGTCTGCAACACTTTAACTACCTCGGCTCTGATTATGACTACAGTTATTGGAAGTTGTCTTATTCTCCTTACTTTCCGATCTCCCCTTCCTTCCGATCTTTCTAACACGATCCTTTTCCAATCTCTCATGCCGGGCCCCCTTCTTCCGATCTCTCCCACTCCAGTCTTCTCCTTTATCTGGTCCGGCTCAGTCAAAGCATTTATTCTTTCGATTTTCGAGGCGTTCGCTTCGTTTTCTGCTAGCAATAAATGCTCAGACCTTCTCTATATAGACCCTCGACGGAAATCCTTCCGCATTTCATTTTTCCTCTTTCTCTCTCACTTTCCTTCCGGCCACAATCCTGGTCATGACAGCCGCTTTTGATCTTTTTCCGACTGTTCAACTCGTTTATCAACTGAAAATTTACAACCCCGGTGATCAGAAAATTGCTATGGCCACCTCTGATGACAGTGAGAGAACTGGACTATTTTACCGACCCAAATCGAAAATATCGATTGTGTTGACCTCGAATCAGCCGACCGATATAATCGGCGAACTGACTTCGTGCGAGAAGACTACTAATTTCTCTCTGATCTTTGGTGACTGCCCTTCGAAGTTCGTTTGGCTTTTCACCACATTGGGTGTCCCAACAGCGGCTCGGTTCTGAGCGATAACATTGATGACGATCTCTCTCATCCTCATGAGAGTCATAATCCCCCCATCTGAGCTGTACATCTATCCAATGTTGACGGCCGGTCTCCTGATCAAACACATCTTTTGATTCATCCACAAGACTAGGCTTTGACATAGGCCTTCATTAGATGGGATATATTGCTGATCTCTAGAGATCGCCCAAATGATGTAATCCAACCTTTAATGTAATCTGATCTCTAGAGATCGCCCAAATGATGTAATCCGAGCTTTTGGAAATAAAATTTTATTTTGTCAATTATCATTTTATTATTATTGTGTTGGTTATTTTCCGATCTCTGAAGTATTTACCCGATCCGACTCTTAATTTGAATGACCCTTAACCGATCTGTGATTCAAAATATCTATCTCAATCTGCCGATCTCTAACTAGCCGATCTCCTTATGGAATCTCTAGAATATTCGTGAGACATGTTAGAAAAGGCTGGCGAATCCCGTTAACTGATGCGTCGCTTGGGACATCGTGAGCATTAAATGCTCAGACGGGTATAAATAGGGGATGGGTCAGCCAGTTGCTTCCTTATGTCATTTTCAGCCTCTCGCGAGTGATTCCAAAATCCTCTCATTTTCTTCAAGTTCTTCCGACACCGATCACACTCCGGTAAGGGTTTTGATCTTTCTTTTAGTTTAAATTTTCTCTTTTCTTTGAAAATGAGCGGCGCCGAGGGTCAGAGAGCGGCAAGCCCCCCTTCCGTTCAGATCTCGTGGTCGTCAGATGAGGTAGAAGTAGTCGGAACAAGCGGGCGATTTGAACCTCCTAGGACCTCCATTCCAGCCCGCAGTCAAGCAGCACCCTCGAGGCAAACACATTCTTCAGGGAGAGAAAACCTCCCCATGGACGAGCTGCCGTCAATCCTTCAAGAAACCGACCTGCAGTCGTTCAGCCAAGAGTATAACATTTAGCCTGATTCATACGAACTCATTAAGTGTCACGATGATCTTCGAGCCGATCACTTCTTCGAAGAGAATGATATGATCATGGTATACGAAGAGTAGTTAAAAGCCAGGCTGCGGTTCCCTCTTGACAACTTCTTCAAGGAAGTTTTAAAATTTCACCAAGTGTGCATAGCCCAAGTTCACCCGAACTCATGGCGGATCCTAGTAGCCTTTAGAGGCCTTTGCCGAGCCAAAGGACTCAGTCCTACAGCTAAGGTGTTCGCCAAACTACATAGGCTAACTCGTCGAAAGGACGACGAGTATTGGTTCTTTCAGGCGAAGCCACATTGCGTGCTCTTTACCGATCTGCCCTCCTCCCTGAAGAATTGGAAGAGTCGCTTCTTTATTCTGAGGAGCAAAATTCCGAGCGGCTTTGAGGGTTTCCCACGTAGCTGGCTACACCAGGGCCCCTTACTTCCGAAGCGCATCACCCTGAATAGGGAAGAGGGCCTAATGGTGATGGAACTGAAAGATCAAGCGGCCAGACAGAAATTCTCTTGTTTAGATACAGTGACAGCCGAACTGCATCATTGGACTATGCAGCTGGTCACCGGCTAAGAACGCGGGCTTCAGCTCTCTGACCTCGGCTTTGGTACTTTTTATATCTCTGATCTTTGGGCCTTAGCGATCTCATTGACCTTTTCTCTGTGCAGGTATGGCAAGCGGCGAGGCTTCTAAGGAGAGCCGAAAGCGGAAGAGAGAGGTGTCCCGAAAAGTATGGGAGATGAAGTGTTCCGAGCTGCTTCTGATGCCCAGGCATGATCCCGGGGAGATGCAAGGAGGCTCGTCTCAACCCTCGGGACAGCTGATCCCCGACATAGAAGTGGTTCGGTCTCCTCCTCGTCAAGAAGAGCCGCTACCACCCCCTCCAGTTGCTTCGAGTGCGGAAGGGGGTCCTTCCCAACCACCTGTGAGGACCCTTTCCTGCGGCGCCCAAATCCTGATCCACTCGCTGGAGAAGAACCGCACCGTTCTAGAGAATCCAGGCTTTGCTAAGGTCTTGGGGTCCTCCATCTGCCTTCGGGAGGATCGGGATAGGCTAACCCCGAACAATCTCGATGATATCCTGGCCCAAACTATGAGCCTGAGCGTAGAGAGTTTGGTGAACCAACACATTATCCGGGAGAAGGCTCACCGCTTGAGGTAGGAGGTCGAGAAGGTGGGTCAGGAAGCTGCTTCCCTCCGATCTCAACTTTCGTCCGCCCAAAACTACATATCTGAAATTGAGGGGTGGATGAAATTCTACGAGGATAAGCTGACCGAGCAGGCTCATGTTCTTGAAGAGGTTTGGGCGCTCCGAGCTGCTGACGTCGCTCGCCTCACTAACGAACTCAAAGCAAAAGAAGAAGAGGCAGTGACAAGGGAGGCCGGTGCTTATGTGAATGCTCATGGGGATCTCTTAGCTGAGCTTAGGAAGCGTTATCTCGAGGAGGACTTCTCCTGGATGGTGGATCTGGCTCCCCAAGACGAAGAGGATAGCGAGGAGGAGGCCGAGGGTGATAGAGGGGGCGAACAAAATGTAGAACAGGCTGGGGGTAATCCTCCAGTCGAATGATTTGTATATATTTCGATTTGAAATGAAATTCCCTTTTTTGTTCAATGAATGGATGGGATCAGAAAGTATCTAAATCGCATAAGCACTTGATTGTCTGAACTTATTACAACAATTAAAAGTGATTATTAATCCAAGTGTAAAAGGTCAAAAAACATTATAAGCATGAGATCGGCTGAGAACAAACGCCGAACGGGACTTGATTAAAATTGGGAACTTAATTTGAACACTTAAGATCGGAATCATCATTAAACTGGATTGGAACCTTAACTTTATCAGACGATTATCCCCAAACTTTTAAAAGGGAGATCGGCAATAAGACTGGTGGCATGAAGGCCTAATGTTGGTTCAATTTCGTTTGACAAGAGAGATCGAAAATGTAATTGACTGGTCAGGAGACTTGACAATTTGTTTGAGAGATTGGTGAGGCTTTAAATGATATGGGGCCTTAGTATTGATTCGATTCCTTTTGAGGAGAGATCGAAAATGTGATTGGTTGGCAAAGGGAGACTCAGTGCTGGGGATAGGTTTCAAAGTTTATTGATTTCGGGTATCGGCCAAAATATGGTGTCGACACTAACTAATCCAATAGTTGAATTTTTCATACTTAATTTTACTTATAAAGTTTCATAAGGTTGAGTTTATTGCATTTGAAGTTATTGTGGTTACTATTCACATTACTATTCACGTAAATTTTTTACTTTTTTCATAATTAATAGGTATACAAATTCTAATTTCATACTAATACCATATTTTGGGTTACAAATTTGTTAGCATTAGTTGTCAATTACAATTCAATTTTTCCTAAAAGTAATTTCAAAATTTCAGTTTTTGTTACTAATGTTTACTGTTCTATTGGACCAATCTACAGTGAAAATTTGGCTAAACTTTCTTCATCAAAGTGGTTCTTTAATGTCTCTAATTTAATTTCCTTTTTGAATCACTCTATTTGGAGTTTTTTAGCTCAAGTTATGGCTTTTTAACCATAACTGGCCAGATTGGTCCATGTCCAGAATTTCTGGGCAAATTTGGTTCTGACAGTTTTGATGACCTAACTTTGGTTAATAATTTGATTAGGTTATGGTCATAATTTGGGTTTCTATTCTCCATGAAAGTTGTTATACTATGTCTAAGCTTTCCATGGGTTTAAGAATCAGGTCATTTGGACCTCTCTACACAAAGTTATGGCCATTTGAGCATGTATTTTTCATTTAGTCAATTCTACCTAGAATCAGAGCACTAATTCCGGATTCAACCCAATTTTAGACTAACTTATGGTCAGTTTTTGGGCAAGGTTTCTTCATAAAAAATGTAGCATTATGACCCTAATTTCATCTCTAATTGGCTTTACACTAATTGGAGCAACACAGTTCAACTTATAGCCATTTAACCTAGCTGGACTCATTGGTCCAGAATTCAATAATTCCATAACAGCAACTCATCTCAACTCAATTCCTCAATTCCCAATTCAAAACACACTAAATGACCAAAATTAAGCATTATACACATCCATTGGTCAACATTTTATCAAAAACCCTAATCCTTACCCAACCCTAATCCTTACCCAACCCTAATTTCTCATCTTCCATAACTCATGCAATTTATTTTATTTCAACATACTAATCAAATATGCTTCATCAATTAATATTAATTACACACTTAATTTTATTCAAACCCATCAAACCCTAAACCCCTACATAGTAGCCGAAATTTATAGTCTTCCATACCCATATGATTCTTTCAATTTCTTATGCAATATCTTCTTTTCAAATCTCAACTCAATGAATTGAAAAGGAAATTCAAGTTTGGAAGAGACTTACCTTAGCTGCCCTTCTACCAATTGTCTAATTCCCACAAGATTTCTTAATTCTCCTTCTTTCTATCTTCAATACAAGACCAAATATGAAGTTTTCAAGTGGTGGACTATGTGATTGGTAGGGAAAATTCAAAGAAGAAAGCTTGAAAATTGTTGAAAATGAAGGAGAGACAAAGAAGAGATGGGTTCGGTTGCTAGGAAGAAGATGAAGGTGATTTTATTTGCTTTTTTAATTCTATTTTGTCTTCATTTATATGTAATTATTCCTTAATTTTCATAAATTAAAATTATAAATTTATTATGTCATGCTTGTGTCATAAAGCACTTTAATTTTTGAATTTTTCTCTTCCTTTTTCTTTTTCTTTCATATACCTCTTCTCTTTTAATTTATTTTTCAACATTTTAATTTTATATATTCTAATGGAAATATAGGTCAAAAATCACCTCTAGGGGTGAATTGACCAAAATGCCCCTCGTCGGTCCAATCCATTTATCTAATAGTATTTGGTAGCTCTTTGAATACCAATTCAATTATTTGAACTTGTTCTCTATTCTTTTTTGTGGTTTTCACATTACCATTAGCTTCACAATTACTCCTAGGACTGAGATGTCATGGGGTCCCACACGAATTTAGGGTAGCAACTGAGCTCGCAGTCACTTTCCAGTTTGGTCACCCATTGAGACCTCGGCTCATTTAACCCATTATGCTTTATTTTTCTTATTTCCATTTCACCTTCATATAATTTCTATTAATTTTTAGTTATGGCTTTTCTAGATGACACATATATAGTTCTAGATATCCTGACTGTCCGGATAGACACTAGTATCCGGAACAGTAGAATGTATAGACTATTTAGTGTGGGGGTGTTACAATTCTTCCCCACTTAAATAAATTTCGTCTTGAAATTTTACCTGATTTTAGTCCCTGAACAGTTGTGGGTGATATCTCCTTATGTCCTCCTCGAGCTCTCAAGTAGCCTCCTGGCCTGAATGATGGTTTCACAGGACTTTAACCAGTGGTATCTATTTGTTTCTCAGCTGCTACACCTCATATGTCAAGATCTCTGTAGACTCTTCCTCATAAGTGAGGTCTGGATTCACTTTAATTTTTTCTACTGGTAGAACGTGAGACAGGTCTGATCTAGACCTCCTCAACATAGATACATGGAAGACATTATGAATCCTTTCTAGCTCTGGAGGTAGTGCCAATCTATATGCCAAAGGACCCACTCTTTCGAGAACCTCATATGGCCTGATAAAGCGAGGACTCAGTTTCCCCTTTCTACCAAATCTCATAATTTTCTTCCAAGGGGAAATCTTGAGGAATACCTTATCACCCACTGCATACTCAATGTCTCTTCTTTTCAGATCAATATAGGACTTGTGATGGTTTGAGGTAGCCTTGAGTCTATCTCTGATAAGCTTAATCTTCTCCTCTATCTATTGAATAATTTCTGGGCTAATGAGTTTCCTTTCACTGACTTCATCCCAACACAAGGGAGTTTTACACTTCCTGCCATACAAAGCTTCATATGGAGGCATCCCAATGTTGGATTGATAGCTATTATTGTAAGCAAATTCAATCAAAGGCAAGTGTGTGTCCCAACTACCTTCAAATTCAATCACACAAGCCCGTAACATATCCTCCAAGATTTAAATTACCCTCTTAGACTAGCCGTCTATTTGTGGATGGAATGCAGTACTAAAGTTCAATCTAGTTCCCAGGGCTCTTTACAGACTACCCCAAAATCTAGAAGTGAACCGTAGATCTTTATCTAACACAATCGATACCGGAACTCCATGAAGTCTCACTATCTCATCAATGTATAATTTAGCCAATCTGTCCAGGCTATAGTCCATCTTCACTGACAGAAAGTGAGCAGACTTGGTCAATTTATCCACAAAGACCCAAACTGCATCATGGTTCTTCTGTGCTCTAGGAAGTCCCATCACAAAATCTATCGTAATTCTTTCCCATTTCCACTAAGGAACTAGCAATGGCTGTAGCAACCCAGTTGGCACTTGATGTTCTGCCTTTACTTGCTGACAAGTTAGGCATTTGGCAACATATTCAGCTATGTATTTATTCATACCCATCCACTAATAGTGCTCTTTTACCATTCTATATATTTTAGTTCCACCAGGGTTGTGACACCCCTCACCCGACTACAGTGTAGCCGAGCAAGGCATGTCACACTCGGTGCCGAACCCTATTTTATCTTACTTTATTCCTTTATAAATTTTTTTCTCATTATATTTTAATATCAATTATTTTTCTATGGAGAAACCAGCGGAGTTTCCCTTGTTTCTATTACCATTTGGCGTATTTCACTATTTACCTTCTTGAAAATTCAACAATATTTTCATAATAAAATCTTATCCATACTAATCATAATGATCTCATCACACGTTCAATTCTTACAACTCATTTGCATACATGTCTATTCATACTCAATCTATGTATCAAAATTCTCAAACTTTATAATTTACATGATTACAAGCTAATTTCATAAATTTACAATTTACATGATGTACAAATTAATTACAATTCCATAATCTATTTTTCAACATATAATTCATAAATTACATTACATACCTATTAATTACATTTTCATAATCTACATTACAATACTATAACTAAGCATTTTATACAAAATACAAAATATGACTTATATGGGCCCTTTCTACATGCATTACTAAGGAGGTGACAACCTTGGACACTCTGCAGATCAGAACTCCAAAATCTCAGTCCAATATCCACTGGGCTTTATCTTTAGTACCTGTGTGAAGAAAACAATCCATCGTGCTAAGCATTGCTGCTTAGTGGTGCGATAATATAACAAAGAAAATAATATACAAATAAAAAAAGAAATGTATTATACTTTAGATACTATGGAATTTAATATAATACTTCTAATATCAACTAGCTTTCGTTCTAATTTATTCCTCTTAAGAAGTAATTTATTCCTAAATTCACAGTAGCAATATAATTATATCTCTTTTGCAAATCTTTTTATCATTTCATTCAATACTTTCTAGGTTATCACAAATTATTTCATAATAATTAAATTTTAATATCGTTCCAATTCATTTCAATTCTTTCTACAAAATAACTAATCTAATTTATTTTAAATATTTTTACTCTTTTATTTAATTGCTAATATTTTCAGTTGCTATTATTCTTAACTCATTTTAATAAATTTCACTGCCCAAGTAACCTATGACAGGCTGACTAAACTGGATAACGGGTCGTTAGCGCTGGACACCGCGGTGCCTCAAGCCGTCATACCATGAGACGTGGAACGTCAACCACGTATGCAGTCAATATGGCTAAAAAGCCATGAAAACACATAATCGGGCATAAAAGCCATGAGTGCGGGCATAAAGCCATGAGTGCGGGCGTAAAGCCATGAGTACGGGCATAAAGTGTAACACCCTCACTGTAGCAATTCTGTACATTCTACTGTTCTGGTGACCAGTGTCGGTCCGAACAGCTAGAACGTCTGGAAAAATATTGAAACTAAAGTGAGGAACCATAATTAACTCAAATAATAAAGAGAAAAATATAGGAAAAAATTTAGAAATAAATTACAACTAAGTTAGATGAGCTAGTGCCCTAGCGATGGGTAACCCAGTGGGAAGTTGCGGTCCTCACAACTAGGAGCCCTAAACCCGAGAGAAATTTCATAAAATAATTTTTGGGACTCTAGAGAGGAGTCATTGAGGTCTCTATGGCATTAGAATGCCAATAAAATGCTTAGAAAAATTTAATCAATCGGTACATACAATTTTAGCTTGTTAAGCTAAACGGAGGGCATTTTGGTCATTTCGTCTTCAGAGATGATTTTTGGCCAACTTGTCCAGTTAAATAAATAATTTATATGACATAAAATGTGAATAAATATTGTTAAAGAATTTAATTGATATTAAATAGACAAGAAAAGGATGGAAAATGAGAGAAATTGGACTTATGACATCATTATGATATCATTATAATCCTCCCACCCAATCAAATGTTAACACATGGCACTAATTTATTTAAAAAGACTTAATGGGCAGAAAAAGTAAAGAAAAAAAAATCAAAAGCTTCTTCAACCTTCTCCAAGCCGAACCACCTCTCTTTCATTGTCCACCATTGTCAAGCTTACCAAAGCTTGATTTCTTTGGTTTTTCACCCATTAAAGCCTAAGTTCCCAACACAAAATCTTGCTCTTTCATCTTAGTGAAGCTTTTGGGAGCAAAAAGAAGTAAAAAAAGGAAGAGTTCTTACAAGCTTGGGATTAGCTCCATTAGAGGTAAGTGACTAAATTTGATCTTTCTCTTTCCATTCATGTTGGAGGAGTGAAAATGAGTGTAAATTTATAAAGAAACTTGATAAACATCATGTGTATGTCCATCCCAAATTTTCGGCAGCCTTGAACTTGGTTGAGTTTTGAAGATTTCTTAGAATTAAAATGATATTGTGGCTGCCTTTAACACTAATATATTGTTTAGGATAATGAAAAGAAAGTAAATGCATGATTAGAGATAGTAGGGTTAGGGTTTGGGTATGAAATTGAGACTTTGATCATGCAATGGTGAAAGTAAGTTTTAATGGTCAATTAGTGACCATTTGGTTATGTATGAATGAGAATTGAAGTGGTTTGTTTAGTGGGAATTGAAGTTAGTGTTGTTGCCCTTGGTGACCTGCAGGACTAGGCATGAGTCTAGCAGGTTTGGGCAGCAATAACTGGAGCTGTAGAGGTTCAATTGGTGCAAGGCCAATTGGACATGAAACTAGACACAAAATGGCACAACTTTGGTGAAGAAACCATGCCCAGGAAAGCAAACCAAGTTGACCTAAAGATTGCCCTAATCCGGGTGACCTGCATTCTGCTTGGGCAAAATGACTAAATGAACAATATTTATTCATTTGGTCATAACTCAGTGTTTGACCTGAAATTTTACCAAAAAATAGCTGAAACATAGACCTAAAACTTTCATGAAGAAACATAACCCAACTTTTGACCATAACATGTTCAAAAGGTGACCTACAGTTACTGCACAAAACACTGTAGATTTGGTCAGTCTAGAAAATCTGGGAAGTTGGCAATCCGGCCAGTCATGGTATTTAGGCCATAACTTGAGCTACAAAACTCCAAATGGAGCGATTCAAAAAAAGAATTGTAACTAAACACAATAAAGAACAACTTTCATGTTGACCACTTTGCCAAATTCCCACTGTAAAAATGACTAATGGAATAGTAAATACAAGGCTTGAAATCTGAAAATTTTGAATAACTAACATTAAGCTTAGAAATGGTATTGGCAACCAATACCAACAATTTTAGAATGCAAAATGTGGTATGTTGGGAGTATTAAAATCAATGTACCTATTGTCTATGCAAAAGTCAACATTTTTGTTGATTAATGAAATGAATAGTAACACCTAAACTTAAATTTCTAGAATTGTATAAATTATGAGTGTAACATGCCCTAGTACACCTAGCAAGATTGGTTTGGATAAGTTGGCATGCCAATAGGGTTCTGTTAGCAGTACTGCATATGGCTTCATGCCATTCTGTGTTTTATAGCCTCACGTGCCATTCTTTTATATAATAGCCTTTGGGTATGTTGATTGAGTTGTTATACTTGGGTTTTATCCCTAATAATTATTATAGCTTATTAGCTATTCTGTTGCACACCGGGAGACACAATGTGACCGATTGTGTGATGGTTCGAGGTACTTAGTACCCAGTACCAATTTACTCATTTATCCAGTCTAGTCGACTAGTATGGCTTACTCGGGCAATGATAATAAATCTTATCAAATTTTAATCGAATAACACTGCAATAAATTCCAGATATTAAGTCCACCAAAGATGTAAACATGCATTCTGCATATTCACTTTATTTTAGTTATTTTATTTATATTGTCACTACTAAGCAGAATTGCTTAGCACGTCGCTTTTGCCATGCTCAGGTATTGGAGACATAGCTGCGGAGTCCAGCAGACCTCATACCGGGTGAACTTTCAGATCTGCACACAGAGTCCAGAGTCACCTCACATTTGCAGTGCATTGGTAGGACATTAGGTTACTTTTGATATTTTATATTTTGTAAACTTTTGTAATGTATATTATAAACTCATGTAATTATGCTTTTGATGTAATTAGCCATGAACCATGTTCAGTAATAAATTTGAGCATTTCTTATTGAATTGAGTATGATAAGAAACGAATTGAATTTTGAGATATTGAAGTCATTTGAGAAATTGTTGAAAATATGTTGGTGGTTGACTGAGATTGAAATTATAATTATATTGGAAGTGTTTTTAACAGATTCAGAAGAACTGTTTTTTCAATTTACAGCTGGCACTCTACCGAATTTTTTATAAAATTTACAGAAAATTTAGATTAATCAAAATTATAAATAAATGAATTAAAAAGGGTAAATTGTAATGAAAATATGATTTGGTGCTCCGGCACACTGTGTAGCATATCTTGCTTGGCTACACTGTAGATGGGTAAGGAGTGTCACATAAAGGTTTTCACAGTACTGCTAAAACAATACCCTATTGGCATGCCAATCTATCCAATCTGTCACACGAGTCTAGGCAATACATGGGCACATAGTACCATTAAATGTTAATATATTGTGTTTTGTGACTTCATTATTTCATGACAAATTCCATAATTTATACATTCATTTGATAATTCATATGATCACAATTCTCATCAATGGTTCTCATGCACCATTGTACTTAAAACATTCTTCTATATTTTAGGGTCACTCAAATTCAAAAATTAAAATTCACTAATCATATTATATATTATCAATCATAATGGCTTCTTTAATTTCTTTTATTATTCCTTATGTTTGTGGGGTTACTATTCACGTATTACTATTCACTCAATTTGTTAACTTTTTCATACATAATATGTATACAAATTATAGATACATAATTATACCACATTTTGGGTCCTAGATTTGTTGGTATTGATTGCCAATACCATTTCAAAGCTTATTTTATGTTATTCAAAATTTTCTGATTTCATGCCTTAAGTTTATTATTCCATTGGTCATTGTTACAGTAGAATTTTGACAAAACTTTCTTCATGAAAGTTGTTTGTTTATGTGTCTTCTTTAATTCGCTTTTTGAATCACTCCATTTGGAGTTTTGTAGCTCAAGTTATGTCTATTTTACCATAACTGGCCGGATTGACTTGTACACAAAATTTCTGGGCAATTTGGTTCTGCTAGATTTGGTGTCCTAACTTGGACTAGCAATTTGAATTGGTGAATTTGAGTTTATGTTCTTCATGAAAGTTGTTCTAAATTATCTAAGATTTCTATTGATATAAAATTCAGGTCAATTGGATATTTCTACTCTGAGTTATGGCCAAATGAACAAACACTTGTTAATTTGGTCACTTTTACCAGGCCTAGAATTGATTACTTGGATTTGGCCAATTTTTAGGTCATCCTAAGTTTGTTTTCTGGGCAAGGTTTCTTCATCAAAGTTGTGCCATTATGTATCTATTTTCATGTCCAATTGGCCTTGCACCAATTGACCCTACACAACTCAAGTTACAACTACCCAAACTTGTTGGACTCACATCCAGCCCTGTATTGTAGGTCACCTAAGGCAACATACCTAACCTCAATTCCATTGGCATAAATCACTTCAATTCCTCATCAAATATAGACAAATGGTCACTAATTGACCATTAGGACTTCAATTCTACAACACATGAACAAAACCCTAACTTCATGCCTCAAATCCTAATTTTCAAATGTCCATTTCATACAACCCATGCAAAACTAACATTCTAATCATATATACACACTAAACAACTCCAACAATCACAATTTATTTCATTCAAATTCATCAACTCCCTTAACTCATAAGCTGGCCAAAATTTCTCTTGAATTAAATATGAATAATTTCTCAATTTCTCTTGAATTTCTTTCCATTTTCCTACTTAAGTTCAAGTTCAAAGAAGAGAAAGGGAAGAAGGTGTCACTAATCTTGAATTAGCCAATTCCCAAGGCTTGAAAACTCCACTTTTTCTCTTTCTTTTTGCTGCCCAAGTCTTGCTCTAGGTGTGAGGAGGAGTTTTAGTGAAGGGAATTTATGATTTTATGGTGAATTTTCAAGAGTTTTTCTAGTGAGAAGATAAAACAACAATGGAGGTTGGCAAGGGAGATGGGTCTCGGCTGGAGAGAAGGAAGAAACCAGAAATTTCTTTTTGAATTTTGACTCATTTTTCCCTTTTTAATTGGTTTAAGTGTGCTTGTTGATATTTGATTGGTGGAGACCTCACTAATGACATCATGTGATGTCATATTTCCAATTTTCTTTCATTTTCTTTTCTTTTCTTTACTACTAATTTTCAATTAAATTTTTAGCAATATTTATTCATATTTTATGTCATAATAATTATTTACTTAACTGGACAAGTTGGTCAAAAATCATTTCTGAAGGCAAAATGACCAAAATGCCCTTCGTTTGGTTTAAGGAGCCAAAACTATCTGTACCGATTGATAAAATTCTAGAAGCATTTTCTTGGCATTCTAATGCCATTGAAACCTCAATTACTCTTCTCTGGAGTCCCAAAAATTATTTCATAAATTTTTTCTCAGGTTTAAGGCTCCTAGCTGCGAGGACCGCAACTTCCCACTGGGTTACCCATCGCTAGGGTACCGGCTTGTTTAACTTGGTTGTATTTTATTTCTAAATTTTTTTCTAATTTTTTCTTATTAATATTTAAGTTATTTATGACTCCTCAATCTAGTCTACATATAGTTCCAGTCATTCTAACTGTCCGGATAGACATTAGTCATCGAAATAGTCGAATGTACGGACTAGCTAAAGTGAGAGTGTTACAAGGGTACATAGAAAAAAGAGAGTCATGTGCTTCCTTCATAATGATTTGCCTCAATTCCACATCATTTGGAATGTACACTCTGCCCTAGTGTAACAATAAGCCATCATCAGTCACTGAAAATCCAAGTCTTTTGCCATCCTGAGTTTCCCCCATCAATTTCTCATACTTTTCATCATTTTATGCTGTTGTTTTAATATGATCAGTTAACAATGGCTTCACTCGCCAAGTAGTTATCATTTTTTCCTCATCATCTATTTTCAGATTAACATGCAATACCCTCAACTCATGCACCATAGACAAAGGAGAAACCCTTAAACTAGCCATAGTCTTGCAACTTAAGGCATCAGCTACCACATTTGCTTTCCCTGATTAATAGTCTATCAAGCAATCATAGTCTTTGATCAATTCTAGCCATCTTCTTTATCTCAAATTCAACTCCTTTTGTGTGCCCAGATATTTCAAGCTCTTGTGATCTGTGTAGATATAACACTTCTCCATATACAAATAGTGTCTCCAGATCTTCAGAGCAAATACAATGGCAGTAAGCTCCAAGTCATGTGTAGGGTAGTTTCTCTCATGTGGTTTTAGCTGACGTGATGCATAAGCTGTGACACCCCTTACTCGTCTACAGTGTAGCCGAGCAAAACATGTTACATAGTGTGCCAGAGCATCTTATCTTATCTTATTTCAATTTCTAGTTTTTAATTTATTTATTAAAAGCCCCTAAGTGAACTTTATGCCATTTATTGAAATTTTGAATTTATTTGGGATTCTAAAAATTTTATAAAAAATTCGGCAGAGTGCTAGCTAAAAATTGGAAAAATAATTGTTCGAAGCCTGCTAAAAAAAACACTTCCAATATATTCTTCAAATCTCAACTCCAATCAACTTCAACTAAATTTCATCAAATCTCAATATTGCAAATCATAATTTCATATATAAACAAAATTCATACTCAAATTTCAAAAATAAAATATAGAAATCTATTTATTACATAATTTACATTAATTACAGGAGTTTACAATTTACATGGCAAAAAGAAAATCTAAGTACAAAATACAAAATACAAAATACAGAATAAAATCCTAGAGTCCTACCAAGAAAACTGAAGAGGTGGTGACATTGTACACTATACAGATCTGGACGCTCACCCAGTTTAAGGTTTGTTGGGCTCTCTATCGGTCTCACCAGTACCTACGCATTGTAAAAGCGACTCGCTAAGCAATACAACTTAGTGGTGCTAATATAAAATAAAAATAAACTAAATGAATAAATATGTAGATATTATATTATCATTTCATGTAGAATGAATTTATGATAATTATTCATAATAGTATAACTTTTAGTACGTTATATGTTCATTATTTGGTTATAATTTATTAAGTCTTATTTCAATTGCCCAAGTAACCTATACTAGTCGACTGGACTGGATAAATGGGTAAACTAACACTGTGCATCAAATACCTCAGGCTGTCACACCATTGGTCACAAGGTGTCTGCCAGGTGTGCAACAGAACGACTAACAAGCCATATAAGCAATCAGCATAAAGCCGAGTGAATTAAGCATAGCTAAATGGCTATAAGCCATAATTTCACAAAATGGCATAAAAAGCCATAAATCTCGAAATGGCATAAAGCCATATGCAATACTACTATCGGAACCCTATTGGCATGCCAACCTATCCAAACCAATCATTCTAGGCATACTAAGGCATTTTATAAAGTTAATTATTTAATTTCTTGCATTTGAGGTTTTATAGTTACTATTCACTTTACTATTCATACACAAATGTTGACTTTTTCATGCATAAGAGATTTGTTAATTCTAATTCCACCAAGATACCCCATTTTGAACTTTATACTTATTGGCATTAGTTTCCAAACTCAATTCATAGCCCATTGATTTTTATTTCAAATTTCTAGATTTCTTGGTCCATATTTACTGTTTCATTGGACCAATCTATAGTGGGAATTTAGCTAAACTTTCTTCATGAAAGTTATTCCTTTATGTGTCTTCTTTAATTTGAATCAGTCCATTTAGAGTTTTGTAGCTCAAGTTATGACATTTTTACATAACTAACCGGATTGGTCAATACCCAGAATTTCTGGGTACAAATTGGTTTTGGCAGTTTTGGTATCCTGAGTTTGGCTAGCAATATGAATTGGTTATGATCAAAATTTGAGTTTCTATTCTCCATGAAAGTTATTCTATATTGTCTAAGCTTTCTATGACCACAAAAATCAGGTCATTTGGACCTCTCTACACAAAGTTATGGCCAAATGAACAAACACTATTCATTTAGTCAATTTTCTAGGTCCAGAATTGTGGTACCCAGATTTAGGTAGTTTTTAGGTCAACTTAAGTTGGTTTTCAGGGCAGGATTTCCTCATAAAAAATTTGCCATTATGTATATAATTTCACTTTGAATTGGCCTTGTACCAATTTAAGTTACACAAATCAAGTTATCGCAACCTAACCACACTGGAGTCAAGCCTAGTAATTCTGGCACATTAGGGGCAACATATCAAATCAATTCTTAATGCCACAACTCATTCCAATTTAAGGTCAATTTACCATAAATGGTCACTAATTGACCATTAAAACTCCAATTAAACATCTAAATACCAAATCCTCAATTTAGTCACAAAACCCTAACTTTAAATCCCTAATTCATGCATAACACATGAAATACAATCTCTACTCCATACACACTTCTCAAAAACCATTGCTAACAACTTTAATTCTATTAACATCATCAAAATCTTCACTCCCTTAAAGCTGCTGAAATTCATGGTGTTCAAGTATGTGTATTTAATTTCAATTTCTTGCAAATTTCTAACTCAATTTATACTCCTGAACAAGAATATAAAGAGAGAGGGAAGGAATTTAGCACTAACCTTTATGTGTGCCAACCCAAGCTTGAAGAAAACTCTTTCTTTCCTCTTCTTTTTACTGCCTCGAACTTGCTCTAGTTGCAAGGGTGGATTTTAATGAAAGGACTAAGGGGTTTAGTGATAGAAATGAGTGGGAGATGGAGCTTGTTTAGAGAAAATTAATGAAGTGAGAGAGGGTTTTTGGCCAGCTGAAGTAATGAGGAAGACAACAGAATTTTTAGTTAATTTTATCTCTTTTTAATGGTTTAATAAGTGTTTGTCTAAATGTGATTAGTGGGAGGTTTTAAATGATATCATTATGATGTCATAATTGTCATTAAATTTCATTTCTTTTTACTTTGTTTTCTTATTTTCATTTCTTACTTTTACTTAAACTTCTAACAATATTTAGTCATATTCATATACCTCACTTACTTGAATGGACAAATTGGTCAAAAATCATTTCTGAAGGTGAAATGACCAAAATGCCCTTCGTTTTGCTTAATGAGCTAAAATTATCTGTACTAATTAATGAAATTTTCTTGGCATTCTATTGCTATCTATGGCTCAACAACTCTTCACTGAAGTCCCAAAAATTATTTCATAGGGTTCCCCTCGGGTCTAGGGTTGCTAACTGTTAGTAGTATGCCCTAGAGCATATCATTTAGTATGTATCTTGTACATATTTTTAATAATAAAAGGCATTTCCACTTTTCCATTTACATAATATATTTATGTGTAATAGAAAAGGTCCATTGATATTTTGTTAGAAATATTATTCTTAAGTTGTTAAGAATATGAGTGACAATATTTCTAGCACAAAGTATCATAAATAGGTTCACAATCGAGGATACTTCATAATAAGGACATGACTTATCCAGAAAGATTGTATTCTTGTTTGTTCCCAAGTTATTTATATGAGATATAAATAAGATGGAATGGTGAGTCTCATGCCATATAACAAACATGATAGGCACTTATAAATGATAAGTAGGCCGAACCAGTGACACTTATGACAAGCACATGGAGTTTACTCTTGTCAATGTTTTGTCATAATTCATATCAGTGCATATAATCTTTAGACCTGAGATAGCACTGTTATCTTGTATATAGGTAGTTTGAGTTTGATACTGCTTTCATACTTGTACTATGTATGGGTATATGGGCATGTGTTGGCTCCTGCTAGTTATATATGGAGGTAGGTGTTGATCAAGATGGAATCTGTTCCTCTAAGTAAATAGAGATAAAATCCTATGTTCATTTAATTGTTCTTGATGTTTCAAGTTCCTGGCCAGGACAGATAGATTTATTCAGAAAAGAGTTTCTGATGAGAAAAATCTTTTAATCAAGAACTGGAATTAAAAAGAGAACATAATATTCATAGCAAATGGAGTTTGACATAAACCATGACTCGGCTTGAGTTGGGATTTTGTATGCAGAGATTCTAGTGCATGGTAACATATGATTATAGGTTCATTTAAGGTAAACCTTATTACTAATTGGGTGGCCATGGCATGCTATGCTAGGTGTTAACCATGGTCTATGAGGTTCATAAAATGATTTAGAGAAATTATTTATGGTAAGAAAGAGTTCGATGATATTAAGAGTTGATATCATGTCTCATTGCCAATTAGTGATGAGCCTAGTAAGTCACACACATACACAAGTCATCACCTATTTAAATATGATTTAATTAATTAATTAAAGAGTTTAATTGATTAATTAAATAGATTTGGTTTGCAATTAAATTGCAAAGTCCCTAGCATGACTTGAAACCAAATCTAGATTATTGGATGTGTAGTATAAATTAAATTTATATTTAAAGTGTTTAAATATGAATTTAATTGATGAGAAATTAATTAATAGAGATTAATTAATTAATTTATATTTGATATAAATTAATTAGAAGAAGAAAATAATTATTTTGGGTTAAGAACTCAAAATTAAGACACGAGGGCATTTTGGTCATTTCACGATTGTGACACGTGGCACCATGAGATGGTGACACATGGCATAACACATAAGCTTGCCAAATGTTTTTTTTTAATCATGTAAGATGATTAAAATCAAGATTAAATATAGGTTTGACACTTGGCACAATGTGATTGGGTCACTTAAACCTAGAGCTAATCAAAAGGTGACATGTGGCTAGGGTTTAATGTGTTAACCTAGCTATTTAAGTGTGGTTATGAAAAGAAAACATAACCAGCAGCCTCTCCTCTCAATTGTCACGCCACTTTGAGCCTCTCCAGCTATTTCTCTTCATCTCTCATCAATTCAAAGAGATTAGCCATCAATCTCTTGAATTAAGAACACTAGAAATTGCTCTAATCTCTTAAAAGGCAGAACTTGAATTTCTAATTAATAGAAAAGGCTTTAGAAGCTGTTCAAGGGCTGCCATAGGTGTTCTTGGTGTGGACAAGATAGAGGGACAACATCTGGTGTCCTGAAGACGAATCTCAAAGGCGCAGACACGCTGCAGCATATCAAGAGGTTAGTGTAATCGTTCTTGATTTAATCTAGGGTTCTAAAATTAATCTAATTAATTTTAAAAATCTTAAATGGCAAATACAGATCCAAAAACATATTAAAAGAGTTTTAATATGTTGTTTATCATTGAAATCAAATAGATAAAAATAAATCTTGCATGGTGCATGTGACCCTAGGTGAAAATTTTTGAATTCAATGGTATAATCTTGTGTTTTTCACGCTTCCGTTCCTTCAATTGGTATCAGAGCCACTATATTTGCCATTTAGATTGTTGATTATATAATTTAATTGTGTGTTTGATCATGAGATCAAGAGATTCATTGCTGGTTGGATCATGAGATGTGGCATCACACATGGTGAAGCCACCATTGGTGGCGGCAACAATGGTTCCTTGGGTGGTTCAAGGTTTGGCTTTTAATTCTGCAATTGTTGTGTGATCTAAGGCCTATTCTTTGACTAATTAAAGTGTTTAATTAGTTGTTTTAATCACACAATTAAATTATGATTCAAATCAGAATTTTAAAAATTGTTTAAATGTGATTCAAATCTGAATTTTAAAAGTTGTTTGAATGTGATTCAAATCTGAATTTTTAAAGTTGTTTGAATCATATTTAAATCTGATTTTTTAAAATTGATTCAATAAAATTCAGATCTGATTTTTAAAAAAATATTTGAATGTGATTCAAATCTGATTTTTAAAAAAATGTTTGAATGTGATTCAAATCTGAATTTTTGAAGTTGTTTGAATGTGATTCAAATCTGAATTTTTAAATTTGTTTGAATGAGATTCAAATCTGAATTTTTAAATTTATTTGAATCATATTCAAATCTGGATTTTTAAGTTGAATATGAGATATTCAATTTAATTTAAGTATGTATGTTTTATTTAATTGTTAAATAGTGATATGCATGATGGATGATCATGGACTATAAAAGACCAATGTGATTGGATTTATTTCTTTTATGTTTCTTTGGGATTGTAAATTAATTAATTTATTTTAATTTATTTTGGGCATGTATTATTAAGTTTGTAATATTTTTGGGTTGTAATTTCATTTATTTAAGTTCTTGTAAATTCGCCTTGGTATGCCAAAGATTACTATGTAATATTGGATTGCAAGAAGTTCAAGGAGGTCAAGAGCATTGGTGGGACCAGTGGGAGGAATTCAATATCAAGTGTTGATTATGTACTTCTTCAGCAACTCTTGTAAAATGAATGAATGAAATGCACCTAGAATGCCCTGATTCAATTCTTGGTGGCTCAATTGAATCCCTTAGAAAGTCCATGATCATACCATATTTACTGCTTATCCATGAATGCATGAGATGTATGGGAATGTATGCAATTATATGATATATGCATGCTAAATGGATAATGTGCAAAGTGAGACCTTAATAGTAATTAGGATGGCTATAAAATCTTCCAAACAAATGATTAAGTTGGAAATGCTATAATTAAAGTAATTATAACATAAGCCCTCCATTGGGGCAATTATTTTAAGAAATTTTAAATAGTTGCATGAGATGCAATTAATTTAAGAGATTTTCTTAAGAATAATTGTTAAGCATGAGATGTTGTAAATATGTAAATGGTTTGGTGGCCAATATTGGATGTACCTGAGGACATTAAAATTATTTGCATAATTACTGGCTCAATGGGATCAACTTAACTAATGCAAGATAAGTCAATAATGGATGTACCTGAGATTTTGAGCATTAGGGGCTAGGTAAAAGATTGAACCTCACATGAGATGTGATGGGCAAGGAGTTGCTCACTTATAGTTTATTGTAATTCCAATAATGGATGTACCTAAGGATGATCAATAGAATTATAAGAATTCAATCACCCACTAGAAGTCCATCCAACTAGGAAATTTTCTACTTTGGAAGTGTAGGATTCGCTAAGTTAGTGGGAGGACCAATTTGATTAAAAGACCATAATCATTTTGGTTAAATACATGATACATTTACTAATTAATCTGGTTATTTTCTGCGGTTAATTTTCTGATAAAAATGAGCACAAAACAACCACCACCATCCAATATCCTTGCAAGCATACTTGATCACAACAGGTTGACAGGACCTAATCATGCGATTGGCTAAGAAATTTGAAACTTGTCTTGAACCTTGAACATATAGGATATGTTCTAGATTCAAATGTTCCTGGTCCCTTACCTCCAGAGGCCACACAAGAGGAACATGAAACTTTGGACAAGTGGAAGGAGCATGATATGAGAGCTAAGTGTTACATGCTTGCTTCCATGGGTAATGAGTTACAGAAGCAACATGAGAACATGCAGAGTGCGAGTGAAATCCTCCTTCACCTACAAGAGTTGTATGGTGAGCACAGCAAGAATGCTAGGTATGAGATATCTAGACAGCTATTCCGTATGAGGATGTCTGGGGGTCAGAATGTTGGGGATCATGTCCACAAGATGATTCGGTGATTGAGCAGTTTGGAACATCTTGACTTCAACATGGATTTCCAACTACAAACGGATTTGATCCTTGGTCCCTTCACGAGTCTTTTGGGAATTTTGTGACAAATTTCCATATGACTAAACAGAATGCACCTTAGCTGAATTACTCAACATGCTGGTTATTGCCCAAAAGAATATGCTGTGCAATAAAGGAAAAGAGGTAGCTTTGTTGCATCTTCTTACGCTAGAAAGTCCAACAAGAAGAAGGGCAATAAGAAAAAGAAACCTCGATTCTGGTCCTTCCAAGAAAATAGCTAAGCGTAAAAGGAAGACTAAAGTCGATGGAGGCAAAGGAAATTGTTTCCACCGCCAAAAGGATGGGCACTGGAAAAGGAACGCCTGCAGTATCTTACTTTTCGAAGGACAAGAAGGATACACCTTCGGAAGGTATGTCCATATCTTGTTATTTAGATTACGATGATACTCATAGTTCATCTACACTTGGGTTTTAGATCTGGTGCGGTTCTCACATTTCTAATGATATGCAGGAACTAGCAAACAGTAGCAGCTTGCGTTCTCAAGATATTAGAGTCCGGATTGGCAATGGCTCAATTGTTGAAGCTTTAGCCATAGGATCTAAATCTTTTTACATGTTTGGACATGTTTTGTGTTTGGATAATATTTTATATGTACCTGATGCTTTTAAGAACATCATTTCTATATCTAGTTTGACTAGAAATGGCTATGAATTTCAGTTCACAGATGATGTTTGCAATATTTATTTTGGAAATAAATATGTTGGTTCGGGTTATATGAATGATGGTCTTTATTATTTGGATAATAATGACAAACACAAATTGAATGCAAGTGATCTAAAAGAATACAATGCCATGGTGAAAACCAACTCAAGTTCAAAATATATTTGGCACTTAAGGTTATGTCATGTTGCAGAAGATAGGATTGCAAAATTGGAGAAAATGGGGATTTTATCCTCATTGGGCTCTGAGCCTACTCCAACTTGTGAATCTTGCCTTCAAGGCAAAATGACTAGATCACCCTTTGTTGGACAAGGGCTAAGAGCTGAAAATATTTTGGAACTAATACATAGTGATGTATGTGGTCCGTTTAAAGAAATGGCTAGAGGGGGCTTTCATTATTTTATTACCTTTACTGATGATAAATCAAGGTTTGGGTATTTGTATTTGATGAAATACAAACATGAATCCTTTGAAAAGTTTAAGGAATTTAAATCTGAAGTAGAAAATCAAACAGGAAAAAGTATTAAAGCTCTTCGATCAGATCGTGGAGGTGAATATTTGAAATCTTGAATTTGATGAATACTTGAGAGAGCATGGCATTGTTTCTTAGCCGACTCTCCAGAATGCCACACGGTGAATGGTGTATCTGAAGGAGAAATCGTACCCTATTGGATATGGTGCGTAGTATGATGAGCTATCTTGATATGCCAATCTCCTTTTGGGGATTTGCATTAGAATCACTTTATATATTCGAATAGGATTCCATCAAAATCAGTTTCTTCCACACCTTATGAGATATGGCATGGAAGAATACCAAGTCTTAAGCATGTTAAGATTTGGGGTTGTCCAGCTTATATCAAAAAGCTGAACACTGATAAATTGGAGACCAGATCAGAAAGAGGTCGATTTGTTGGATATCCAAAAGATAGTTTTGGATATTATTTTTATTTTCCTACTTCACAAAAGGTTGTGATAAGTAGAGATGCCACATTTCTTGAACAACAGTTTGTTCAAGAAGGAGGCAAAGGAAGGCAAATAGAGTTAGAATTGGAGAATTCTGACCAAACAACTGATCAGATGGATATAGATCCATCTAGTCAACCTATACCCATTGATGAAACATCTACACTTGTTCCTCGTAGAACAACGGTATCTCACCCACAGTGAGATATGGTTTTCTTCATGAAGAAGAACAAGAGTTGTCTACTCATGAAGAAGTAGATCATGGAGATGATCCACTTACCTATGAAGAAGCTATATCAGATATAGACTCTTCAAAATGGATTGATGCTATGAAATCCGAGATTGATTCCATGTATAAGAATCAAGTTTGGGATCTTGTTGACCCACCAAGGTATTGTACCTATAGGGAACAAATGGGTTTTCAAGAAGAAAATTGGTTACGATGGAAAGGTAGAGACCTATAAGGCAAGGCTAGTAGCGAAAGGGTTTCGCCAAAGGCAAGGAATAGACTATGAGGAGACTTTCTGCTTTGTTGCCATGCTTAAATCAATTAGGATTTTATTAGCAATAGTGCATACTATGATTATGAGATTTGGCGGATGGATGTCAAAGCGACCTTTCTCAATGGATACATTGAAGAAAACATTTTCATGGAACAACCTAGGGGATTTGAATCCCAAGATGGTTCCAAGGTATGCAAGCTAAAGCGATCCATTTATGGGTTGAAACAAGCTTCGAGGAGTTGGAACATCCGTTTTGATGAAGCCATTAAATCTTTTGGTTTTATCAAAAATGAGGATGAGCCATGTGTATATAAGAAGGTTAGTGACAGTGCTATCACTTTCCTTGTCTTATATGTGGATGACATACTGTTGATGGGTAATGATACAGGTATGTTGACGACTATAAAGGTATGATTGTCAAATACATTCTCCATGAAAGACTTAGGGGAGGCAACCTATATTCTTGGGATTCGCATCTATAGAGATAGAGCGAAAAGAATAATTGGTTTATCCCAAAGTCTATACTTGGAAAAGGTGTTAAAGAGGTTTAACATGCTTGATTCCAAGAGAGGATTGTTACCAGTGAGACATGGTATCCACCTTTCTAAAGAGATGTCTCCAAAGACACCTGAAGAAAGAGATAGGATGGCCAGGATTCCATATGCTTTGGCTATTGGAAGTTTAATGTATGCAATGTTGTGTACTAGGCCCGATATCGCATATCTCGTTAGTTTGACTAGCGGTATCAATCCAATCCAGTTTGGAACATCGGATAGTCACAAGAATATCCTTAAGTACTTGAGAAGAACTAAGGATTTATTCTTGATTTATGGAGGTGGAGACTTGCAATTGGATGGTTATACGATTACGATTTCCAATCGATATCGATGATAGAAAGTCTACCTCTGGATATGTGTTCATTTGTAATGGAGGTGCGATCGGTTGGAAGAGTTCCAAGCGAGCACATTGCGATTCCACTCATCGAGGTGAGTATATTCTTTGCATCGATCTCGCAAAGGAAGTCGTTTGGATAAAGAAGTTCGTGAGAACTTACGGTAGTTCCTTCCATTGAGTCGGGTTCCATTACCTCGTGACAACAATGGAGCGATCATCTGAGCTAAGGAACCAAGGTCTCACCGTAAATCCAAACACATAGAAAGGCGCTACCACATTATCGAGAAATAGTTGGGCGAGGCGATGTAGCCATGCAGAAAATAGCATCGGTGAAAATCCGGTGATCCATTCACTAAGCCTATGTCACAGACTCAGTTAGACCGACATCTTGAGAAGATAGGTCTAAGATATTGTAATGAATGGCTCTAGTGCTAGTGGGAGATTGTTAGTAGTATGCCCTAGAGCATATCATTTAGTATGTATCTTGTACATATTTTTAATAATAAAAGGCATTTCCACTTTTCCGTTTACATAATATATTTATGTGTAATAGAAAAGGTCCATTGATATTTTGTTAGAAATATTATTCTTAAGTTGTTAAGAATATGAGTGACAATATTTCTAGCACAAAGTATCATAAATAGGTTCACAATCGAGGATACTTCATAATAAGGACATGACTTATCCAGAAAGATTATATTCTTGTTTGTTCCCAAGTTATTTATATGAGATATAAATAAGATGGAATGGTGAGTCTCATGCCATATAACAAACATGATAGGCACTTATAAATGATAAGTAGGCTGAACCAGTGACACTTATGACAAGCACATGGAGTTTACTCTTGTCAATGTTTTGTCATAATTCATATCTGCATATAATCTTTAGACACGAGATAGCACAGATTATCTTGTATATAGGTAGTTTGAGTTTGATATCGCTTTCATACTTGTACTATGTATGGGTATATGGGCATGTGTTGGCTCCTGCTAGTTATATATGGAGGTAGGTGTTGATCAAGATGGAATCTGTTCCTCTAAGTAAATAGAGTTAAAATCCTATGTTCATTTAATTGTTCTTGATGTTTTAACTTCCTGGCCAGGACAGATAGATTAATTCAGAAAAGAGTAACTGATGAGAAAAATCAATTAATCAAGAACTGCAAATAAAATAGAACATAATATACATAGCAAATGGAGTTTGACATAAACCATGACTCGGCTTGAGTTGGGATTTTGTAGCAGAGAGATTATAGTGCATGGTAACATATGATTATAGGTTCATTTAAGGTAAACCTTATTACTAATTGGGTGGCCATGGCATGCTATGCTAGGTGTTAACCATGGTCTATGAGGTTCATAAAATGATTTAGAGAAATCATTTATGGTAAGAAAGAGTTCTGATGATATTAAGAGTTGATATCATGTCTCATTGCCAATTAGTGATGAGCCTAGTAAGTCACACACATACACAAGTTATCACCTATTTAAATATGATTTAATTAATTAATTGAAGAGTTTAATTGATTAATTAAATAGATTTGGTTTGCAATTAAATTGCAAAGTCCCTAGCATGACTTGAAACCAAATCTAGATTATTGGATGTGTAGTATAAATTAAATTTATATTTAAAGTGTTTAAATATGAATTTAATTGATGAGAAATTAATTAATAGAGATTAATTAATTAATTTATATTTGATATAAATTAATTAGAAGAAGAAAATAATTATTTTGGGTTAAGAACTCAAAATTAAGACAAATGGGCATTTTGGTCATTTCACAGTGTGACACGTGGCACCATGAGATGGTGACACATGGCATAACACATAAGCTTGCCAAATGTTTTTTTTTAATCATGTAAGATGATTAAAATCAAGATTAAATATAGGTTTGACACTTGGCACAATGTGATTGGGTCACTTAAACCTAGAGCTAATCAAAAGGTGACATGTGGCTAGGGTTTAATGTGTTAACCTAGCTATTTAAGTGTGGTTATGAAAAGAAAACATAACCAGCAGCCTCTCCTCTCAATTGTCACGCCACTTTGAGCCTCTCCAGCTATTTCTCTTCATCTCTCATCAATTCAAAGAGATTAGCCATCAATCTCTTGAATTAAGAACACTAGAAATTGTTTCTAGTGTCCTGTTTACATCTCTAATCTCTTAAAAGGCAGAACTTGAATTTCTAATTAATAGAAAAGGCTTTAGAAGCTGTTCAAGGGCTGCCATAGGTGTTCTTGGTGTGGACAAGCTAGAGGGACAACATCTGGTGTCCTGAAGACGAATCTCAAAGGCGCAGACACGCTGCAGCATATCAAGAGGTTAGTGTAATCATTCTTGATTTAATCTAGGGTTCTAAAATTAATCTGATTAATTTTAAAAATCTTAAATGGCAAATAAAGATCCAAAAACATATTAAAAGAGTTTTAATATGTTGTTTATCATTGAAATCAAATAGATAAAAATAAATCTTGCATAGTGCATGTGACCCTAGGTGAAAATTTTTGAATTCAATGGTATAATCTTGTGTTTTTCACGCTTCCGTTCCTTCACTAACCGCCTTTACAGTCGCTTCCCATTAGGTCACCCATTACCGAAGCTTAGGCTCATTTAACCTTAGTGCATTTCATTGCTTAAATTTTCTCTTAATCTTTCTTACCATTATTTGGTTTATTTATGACTCCTCACTCTAGTTTAAATATAGTTCCAGACATTTAGGCTATCCGGATAGACATTGGTCACTGTAATAGTAGAATGTATGAACTATCTAAAGTGAGAGCATTACAGCTCTTCCCCTCTAACAAAAATTTCATTTTCGAAATTTACTTGATGCAAACAGTTGAGGGAACTGTTGCCTCATCGTCTCTTCGCTTTCCCAAGTTGCCTCCTCCAAAGCACTTTCACCACTGGGATTTGCTTGTTTCTCAGTTATTTCACTTCCCGAGCCAAGATCCTGATTGGTTCTTCTTCATATGTCAAGTCCAGTTGAATTTCAATTTCTTTGATGGAAATGACATGTGAAGGGCCTGATCTGTACCTTCTCAGCATAGATACATGAAATATATTGTGGATCTTGTCTAGCTCTGGCAGTAAAGCTAGCCTATAGGCCACTGGACCCACACTTTCAATGACTTCATATGGGCCAATGAACCTAGGGCTTGACTTACCCTTTCTCCCAAACCTCAATACCTTCTTCCATGGTGATACTTTGAGAAACACCTTATCGCCAACTTCATATTCTATGTTTTTTCTCCTTAAGTCAGCATAAGACTTCTATCTATCTGAGGCAACCTTTAAATTGGCTTTGATTAACTTCACTTTCTCGTCAGTTTGTTTCACCAGGTCTGGTCCCACAAGTTTATCTTCGCCCAGTTCAGTCTAGCATAATGGTGTTCTACACCTACTCCCATACAGTGCCTCATACGGAGCCATCTAAATGCTAGCTTAGTAGCTATTATTGTATGTAAATTCTGCCAGTGGAAGGTATCTGTTCCAACTTCCCTCAAACTTAATAACACAACTCCTCAGCATATCCTCAAAGACCTATCACATATTTCATGTTATTACTATCATTTCAATTTAATATTTGTAATAATTCAATAGGTTTTAAAGTTTATTTGGATTACTCATTCTGACTGTCCATCTGTCTGAGGATGAAAAGCCATGCTAAAATGGAGTTGTGTGCCCAAAGCTTTTTGCAGCTTCTTCCAAAATCTAGATGTGAACCTCGGGTCTTTATTAGATATGATGGAAAGTGGGATTTCATGCAGTCTAACTATCTCACTGATATACAATTCTACTAGCTTCTCCAGTGAGTAGTCAGTTCTAACTATAGAAAATGAGCTGATTTAGTCAATCTATCTACTATCACCCATACTGCATCATGTTTCTTTTGGGTGAGAGGTAGGCCACTAACAAAATCCATGGTGACCCAATCCCATTTCCATTCAGGTTTACTTATGGGCTATAACAAACCTGAGGGAACTTGATGTTTTGCCTTGACTTGCTAACATGTCAAGCATCTAGTTACATAGTCAGCTATGTCCTTCTTCATACCAGGCCACCAGTAGTGAGGCTTCAGATTATGGTACATTTTTGTGCTTCTTGGGTGCATAGCATAAACACTGGTGTGTGCCTCTTTCAGAATGTTGGTCTTTAATCCCCCATTACCTAGTACACACACTCTTTTTTTGTAGTAAAAACACCCATCTGCTTTCACCTCATAATCAGTTTCTTTTCGCTCTGGGATTTTACCCATTATAGCTATTAGTTTCTCATCTACTATTTGCCCATCCTGAATCTGCTGCAGCAAGTTTGGCCTTACTTGTAACTCAGCCAAAATAGCTTCGTCATGGGCTAAGGACAAACGAGCATTCAAAGATCTCAATACTGCAATGGACTTTTTGCTCAAGGCATCAGCAACTACATTTTCCTTCCAAGGATGGTAGTCAATCACACAGTCATAGTCCTTCAAGAACTCAATCCACCGCCTCTGTCTAAGGTTGAGCTCCTTCTGGGTTGGCAAATATTTCAGACTTTTGTGCTCTATGTAAATGTAGCACTTTTCCCCATACAAGTAATGCCTTCATATCTTTAGTGCAAATATGATCACTGATAAATCCAGGTAATGAGTGGGGTAGTTCTGCTCATATGACTTTAACTGCCTGGAAGCATAGGTGACCACTTTTCCCTCTTGCATCAATACACACCCTAGCCTATTATGTGAACCATCACTGTAGGCCATAAAATCCTTTCTAGATATTGGCTATGTCAACACTGGTGCCTCTGTCAACATAACCTTTAACCTCTCAAAACTGGCTTGACACTTGTCATTCCAATCAAATTTGACTTTTTTATGTAGCAACATGGTCAGTGGAGTAGCTATTAGAGAAAACCCCTTCACAAACCTTCTGTAGTAACCAGCTAGTCCTAAGAAGCTTCTGACTTTAGTTGCATTTCTAGGAGGCTTCCATTCCATCACTGCTTCAATTTTCTTGGTATCTACTCTAATCCCATCAACTAATACTATGTATCCAAGAAAGGAGATCTCACTCAACCAGAAGTAACACTTGGACAACTTAGCATACAGTTTCTTCTCTCTCAGAGTTTGTAGAACAATCCTCAAATGCTCATCATGTTCTTCTCTGTTCTTACAATAAACCAGTATATCATCAATGAAGACCACTACAAATCGATCTAAGTATGGATGGAAGATATGGTTCATAAGGTCCATGAAAGCTGCTAGTGCATTTATTAATCCAAACGGCATTACCAGGAATTCATAATGCCCATACTGGGTCCTGAATGTAGTCTTAGGCACATCTGCATCCTTTACCCTTAGCTAATGATACCCTGATCTGAGATCAATCTTGGAAAATATGCTTGCTCCTTTCAATTGATCAAATAGATCATAAATTCTTGGTAATGGATACTTGTTCTTCACAGTTACTTTGTTTAACTGCCAGTAGTCAATGCATAACCTCAAAGTCCCATCCTTCTTTTTCACAAACAACACTAGAGCTCCCCAGGGTGACACACTGGGACTTCTGAACCCCTTATCCAGCAATTCTTATAACTGGATTTTCAGCTCCTTCAGTTCAATGGGTGCCATCCTATAAGGAGCAATGGAGATTGGTGCGGTACCCGGCAGTACCTCAATAGCAAATTCTACTTCCCTTTCTGGTGGCAAACTAGGTAATTCTTCAGGGAAGACATCAGGAAAGTCATTCACATTAGGAATGTCATGGAGACTAGATCTAGCCTTTCTGGTATCAACCACATGCACTAGGTAGGCTTCACAACCCTTCCTGATCAGTCTCCTTATAACAGTGGCTGAGATGACATTAGATAGAAAATCTATCCTTTCTCCTACAATTGTTATCTCATCATTCTTAGGAGTTTTCAATGTAATCCTCTTCAATCTACAATCCACTATTGCCTGATGACGTGACAACCAATCCATTCCCAAGATCACGTCAAACTCGTGGAAAGGCAATTCAATTAGGTCTGTCGAGAACTCATACTCATGAATCCTCAACGGACAACCTTTGCACACTCTATTTACCACCACACTGTGGCCTAGTAGGTTAGTGACTAAAATGTCTTAGTCAGTTTCCTCTACATGAATTCCCCTTTCCACGGGCAACTCAATGCAGATGTATGAATGTGTGGATCCTAGATCCACCAATACATGCACAGGTATGTCATAGAGAGAGAACATACCCCTGATGACATTTGGAGCGTCATACTCCTTCTGAGCTCTCATGGCATATGCCTTTGCAAGTGCCCTGGCCTCTGGCCTCTCAACTGACTCTGTTGTCGGCCTCTGTGATGTACCAGCTACCTCAGATTTACTCGGCCTTCTACCCCTTTAAGCTACAGGGGTAGGCCTATCTATTAATGCTGGAGTAGCTGTAGCAGTCCTCCTTGGACAATCTCTGATCTGATGCTCTGTAGACCCACACCGAAAGCAACCCCCAGTCACTCGCCAACATTCTCCCTTGTGCCACCTTTGGCAGTGTGGACACGCTGAGGAGATAGCTGGGGCTGGTCCCCTAAACACCGTCCTTGGAGAGCTGCCCACTGATGGTGTGGACTAGCCTCTCCTCGATGTGAACTAAGATCTGGGCCTTTGAGGCTGGCCCTGTAACACCCCTCACCTATCTACAGTGTAGCCGAGCAAGGCATGCCACACAGTGCTAAAGCACCTTATCTTATCTTATTCCAAATTCTAGTTTTAAGTTTCTTGGTAAAAAGGCCTTTATATAAATTTCATACCCTATTTGTCCTTCCTTTAAAATTTTGATTAATTTGAATATCTGCAATTTTTATAGAAAATCCGGTAGAGTGCCGGCTATAAATTGGAAAACAGTTCTTCTAAACCTGAAAAACAAACACTCCTAATATTCTCAAACTCAATCTCATTCATATTAACTCATCATTTCATATGTCAATGTATTTCAATTCTCACATTCATTTCCATCCACTTTCATTAATACTCAACTCATATATCAAAATAACTGACATTTTATAATTTCACATAATTTATAATCCAATTACATATAGAGGAGCTAATTTATAAATTTACATCACATACTTATTAAACATAATTCTTAATTTGTATTACAACATAAGGAATATTTGTAATATGAAAAATACACTACATGACTCATAGGGGTCCTATCTACATGCATTGCTGAGGATGTGACAACCTTGACACTTTTGCAGATCCGAACTCCAAAATCCCAGTTTAATATCCACTGGGCTTTATCTTCAATACCTGCGCGAGAAAACAAATCTATCGCACTAAGCATTGCAACTTAGTGGTACGATAATATAACAAAGAAAATAATATACAATAAAGATAAAACCGAAGAAACATTTAGATGCTCAAGAATTAATTTAATTTCATGTGAAATTACTAATATTAATTATTGGTTATCCTAATTTGTCGTAATTTGAAAATGCTTAGTGTATAAACTTTACAGTAATAATATATACAACATTTAATTATTTAACAATATTAAATTTAGTCTTAATTTATTATGAGAGACGCATTTGTAATATTTATTTATGTTCTACTTCTTTTGCAAATCTTCATATCATTTCACTAATTTATTTCTAGGTATTTTGAATCATTGCATAGTAAATAAAATTTTAAAACTAATTCTAGTTTCTTTTTTATTCATTCATTTAATTCACATTATTCTTAACAAATTTCACTACCCAAGTAACCTATGATAGGCTGACTAAACTGGATAAGAGGTCCTGCGCACCGGGCACCGCGGTGCCTCAGGCCGTCATACCATGGGACATGTAAGCTCAGAACGTCAACCACGTATACAATCACTATGGTTAAAAAGCTATGATAACAGATAAACAGATAATTGGGCATAAAAGCCATAAATGTGGGCATAAAGCCATAAATACAGGCATAAAGCCTTATGCAGTACTGCTCAAACAATACCCTATTGGCATGCTAATCTATCCAATCTGACACACGTGTCTAGGCAATACATGGGCACATAGTACCTTTAAGCATTAATATGCATTATTATGTTATTATTTCATTATAAGGTTCAATTACAATTGATAAAATTTTATTCTATTCTAGTGAAAACATAAATTCCTAAATCATAATTACACATAATTCATGCATTCCTCATAATTTATACATTCATTATTCTATTCATGATAATTGTAATTCACATCAATCAATTTTCGTGTACTATTTGTACATCGAAATATTTTCCTTTCTCTCATAATGAGGACTAATGCTCCCTTCATACATCCATATGATTCTCTTATTCATTACAATATTTATATGTATTATCGGTCATATTCCAAGTAATCTATGAACATTTCATGGATTTCAGATTTTAGACCCTAAATTTTCTTCTAACAAATTTAGCCAAGACATGTAGTCCATTAGGCCATACTTCTTTCATGGAAGTTGTCGCTTTATGTATTAGCTTAAATTTCCCTTTCTAAATAATTTATTTTGAAATAGTATAATTCTAATTTTTTAAACAAATAAGTAATGACTATCCAGGGCACTAAACCCTGTAAGTCTACTAATTTCAAGATTTCTTATTTTCTTTGTCATACAATTCCAAGCACTTAAGCTTAGAATTGGCTGGGCATATTACAGTCATAAATTTAACCTATGGTCCTTTATAGGAGTTATTCTTGTATGTCCTAGAGTCACTCTGTAAGAAGCTGTAGCAACTATGTGCATTCAACTGTTCCGGTGACTAGTGTTGGTCCGGACAGCTAGAACGTCTGGAAGAATATTTAAACTAAAGTGAGGAACCATAATTAACTCAAATATTAATAAGAAAAATTTTAGGAAAAATTTTAGAAATAAAATACAACCAAGTTAAATGAGCCGGTGCCCTAGCGATGGGTAACCTAGTGGGAAGTTGCGGTTCTTGCAACTAGGAGCCCTACACCTAGGGAAAAATTCATAAAATAATTTTTGAGACTCCAGAGAAGGGTCATTGAGGTTCCTATGGCATTAGAATGCCAAGAGAATGCTTAGAAAAAATTTTTCAATCGGTACAGACGATTTTGGCTCAATAAGCCAAACAGAGGGCATTTTGGCCATTTTGTCTTCAGAGATGATTTTTGGCCGACTTGTCTAGTTAAGTAAATAATTATTATGACATAAAATATAAATAAATATTGCTACAAATTAAATTGAAATTGAGTAGAAAAGAAAAAAAAAAGAAAATGAATTAAATAAGAAATTATGAGATCACATGATGTCATTAGTGTGCCTTCACATGGTGACTCATGGCTATAACTCACTTAAAATGAGTAAATGGGTAAAAATGAAAGAAAAAAAAAATCAGTTTTCTTTTTCCTTTCTTCTTCCATCAGTAGCCCTCCTAACCCTTACCACCATTAAAGCTTATCCAAGCTTTATAACCCACCCAAATCTCACTTGAAACCCTAAGTCCACTTCAACAAAATTTGTCTGTACATCTTGAGCAAGTGTTTGGCTGCCAAGAAAGTCAAAGAAAGTGAAGGAATTTTGAGTGGAAAAATTCTACTCAAAAGGTTAGTGACCAATCTCCTCCCTTTCTTGTTTAATTCATGTTTAATGCCATGAGATAAGTGGAAATTATAAGAAAGACCAAATAAAATTTATGTATATTCATCCCTACAATTTTGGCACCTTAGGGATGGTTAGGGTTTGATGAATTTTCTTGAAGCAAAGGGTTTATGAGCTGGCCTTGACATGAGATGAGTGATTGAACTTTTAAGTGCAAGTGTAAGGCAAGTGTAATGCATAAATGGAACTTGAAAACTTGGACATTTGAACAATATTAGGGTTTGCTCAAGTAATGGTTCATTAACCTTGTAATGGTCAGTTAGTGACCATTTGAATGTGCATGATGAGGAAATGAAGTGAGTTGAGGCTTGGCATTTGTGTATGGGTGAGCTGCCTTGGCTGACCTGCAGGACTGAGCATGAGTCCAGCAGGTTTGGGCAGTTATAAATGGAGTTGTAGAGGTTCAATTGGTACAAGGCCAATTGAGCATGAAACTAGACACATAATGGCACAACTTTGGTGAAGAAACCCTACCCAGAAAATCAAACCAAGTTGGCTTAAAAATTGCCCTAATCCGGTTAACCTGTATTCTGCCTGGGCAAAATGATCAAATGAACAGTGTTTATTCATTTGGCCATAACTCAGTGTAGAAATGTCCAATTGATCTGAAATTTTACCAGCAGAAATATGAGATATAGACCTACAACTTTCATGAGGAACACAAATCCAAATTCTGACCATAACCTAGTCAAATAGCCAACCAAACTTAGGTTACAAAATCTGGCAGAACCAGTTTTGCCCAGAATTTTGGATTCTGTCCAATCCGGCCAGTTATGGTGTTTAGGCCATAACTTGAGCTACAAAACTCCAAATGGAGTGATTCTAAAAAGGAAATGTAACTAGACAAAATAGGAAACAACTTTCATGAAGACAACTTTGCCAAATTCCTACTGTAAAAATGACTAATAGACCAGTAAGCACAAGGCTTGAAATCTGAAAATTTTGAACAACATTAAGCTTAGAAATGGTATTGGCAACCAATACCAACAACTTTAGAATGCAAAATATGGTATGTTGGGAGTATTCGAACCAATTTACCTATTGTCTATGCAAAAGTCAACATTTTAGTTGACTAATGAAGTGAATAGTAATACCTAAACTTAAATTTTAAGAATTGTAAAGTTTAAAAGTGTAACATGTCATAGTACACCTAGCAAGATTGGTTTGGATAGGTTGGCATATCAATAGGGTTCAATTAGCAGTACTGCACATGGCATTATGCCATTCTGTGATTTCATGGCTTTTAGCCATTCTGACATTGTGTTGAGACTTGGCTTTGTGCCTAATGTTATTACAGCTTATTAGCTGTTCTATTGCACACCGGGAGACACATATGTGACCGATGGTGTGACAGCTCGAGGTACTTGATGCGCAGTGCCAGTTTATTCGTTTATCCAGTCCAGTCATCCAGTATAGGTTACTTGGGCAACCAAAAATGAAAGTTGATAAATTTAATGAAATAATGAATATAACATGTACCAAATAAATAAGACTACCAATAATTATTAAAAATTTGTCTGCATGAGACATCAATACTCACTGCATAAAATTTTTGGAACCTCAAATAAATTATAATTTCAATAAATGACTTAAATGAATTATATTTCATAAATTGTACTTCATAACTATGAAAAAAATAAATTAGGAAGAATAAAAAAATGATTGAATTAAAATAGGGTGTTCTGGTACACTGCGTGGCATATCTTGCTCTGCTACACTGTAGACGGGTAAGGGGTGTCACATTTAGTGGTATCAGAGCACGGTTTAGTCGTTTCTGGGCCTAGATTGAGTCCATACCATGCATTTTATTTGTAAGAGTCTAGGTGACACTAATGCAGATCTGTTTATCTTTGTTATTTTGAATAGGATATGGACCCTACATCACAGAGGGCAGTTGAGGAGGAAGTGGAGAGTCATGCTCCACCTGCAGTAGCTGAGATTGGGGGTAGGGGAGAACCTGCTCCGCCAGCTCCAGTAGAGCTTGGTCAGCCTACACAGGCCATGTTTCAATAAATGGCCAAGTTCTTCAGACAAATGGCTGGAGTAATGCCACCACCACCACCACCTCCACAGTAGAAATCACATTTAGAAAGATTGAGAAAATTTGGAGTAGTGGACTTCTTTGGCAAGAGAGAAGATGATTCTGTTGCAGCCAAGAACTGGTTGAATAGAACAGGAAGGATTTTAAAATAACTCCACTACACTCCAGAGCATAATCTAGAAGCTGCTGTATCTCTGCTGCAAGATGATGCCTACCAATGGTGGGATACAGTGTCTAGTGAAGTGCAACCAGAAGTAATAACTTGGGACTTCTTCCTCTCAGAATTCAAGAAAAAGTATGTGGGTAGTGTATACCTGGAAGAGAGAAGAAAAGAATTCATTAACCTGAGGTAGAGACAGCTGATAGTGGCCGAGTATGAAAAGGAATTTGTCAGACTGAGCAGCTACGGAAGGGAGATAGTCCCTAATGAAGCTGAAAGGTGTAAGAGATTTGAGGAGGGATTAAATGATAATATAAAGATCATGATCACTACTTTGGGAATCACAGACTTCACCAAGTTAGTGGAAGCTGCTATAAAAGTTGAAAAGGTTAGAATAAGTGAACAGACCAGAAGAGAGAGACAGCAGAAGAGGGGCTCGGGTCAGTCTAGCTCATCTCCTACACCTGGGAAGAAGTTCAAAGGTCCACCTGCACAGAGTTCAGGTCAACCACAAGGTCAGGGTCAGTCCCAGGGGCCCAGGCCACAGTTCACCCCTAGGAGAGGTCAGTCCACACCATCAGTGGGCAGCTCTCCAGGGACGGGGTTCAGGGGACTAGCCCCAGCATCTTCTGCATGTCCACATTGCCTGAAGTGGCATAAGGGGGAGTGTTGGAGAGTGACGGTTGCCTGCTTAAGGTGTGGGTCGACAGAGTATTAGTTAAGAAACTGTCCATGCAGAACTGCTACAGCTGCTCCAACACAAGTAGACAGACCTACTCCTGCACCATAAAGGGGTAGGAAATCTGGTAAATCTGAGGCAGTGGGACCATCACAGAGGCCTGCATCTGAGCCAGTAGAGAGGCCTAAGGGTAGACCACCTGCCAGAGCCTATGCCATGAGAGCTCAGGAGGAGCAAGATGTCTCGGACGTCATCAGGGGTACGTTCTCCCTCTACATTACATCTGTGCATGCATTGGTGGATCCAAGATCCACTCATTCATACATCTGCATCAACCTACCTATAGAAAGGGGGATATTAGTAGGGGAGAGTGACCAAGACATTCTGATCACTTATCCATTGAGCCACAATGTAGTGGTGAACAAAGTATGCAAGGGTTGCCCGTTAAGGATTCAGGGGTATGAATTCTTGGCAGACTTGATTGAGTTGCCTTTCTATGAGTTTGACGTGATTTTGGAAATGGACTGGTTGTCACGTCATCAGGCAATGGTTGATTGTAAACTGAAGAGGATTTCTTTGAAAACTCCTGAGGGTAATGAGATTACAGTTGTGGGGGAAAGGACAGATTTCTTGTCCAATATCATTTCGGCCACAGTTGCAAGAAAACTGATGAGAAAAGGCTGTGAAGCCTACCTAGCTCATGTGGTGGATACTAGGCAGGCTAAGCCAGATCTATGTGACATACCCACAGTAAGAGACTTCCTAGATGTGTTCCCTGAAGAATTGCATGGCTTGCCACTAGAAAGGGAAGTCGAATTTGCTATTGAGATACTGTCGGGTACAGCACCAATCTCTATTGCTCCTTATAGGATGGCACCCATAGAATTGAAAGAACTGAAAATCTAGTTACAGGAGTTACTGGATAAGGGGTTCATATGCCCCAGTGTGTCACAATGGGGAGGTCTAGTGCTGTTTGTGAAGAAGAAGGATGGGACTTTAAGGTTATGTATCGATTACCGGCAGTTGAATAAAATGACTGTGAAGAACAAATATCCGTTGCCTAGAATTGACGATCTGTTTGATTAGTTGAAGGGAGCAGGAGTATTTTCCAAAATTGATCTCAGATCAGGGTATCATCAGTTGAGGGTGAAGGATGCAGATGTGCTAAAGACTGCATTTAGGACCCAGTATGGGCATTATGAGTTTCCGGTGATGCCCTTTGGCCTAACAAATGCACCAGCAGCATTCATGGACCTTATGAATCGTATCTTCCATCCATACTTAGATCGGTTCGTAGTGGTCTTTATTGATGATATTTTGGTGTATTCCATGACTAGGGAAGAACATGATGAACATTTGAGGATTGTTCTACAAACCCTGACAGAAAAGAAGTTGTATGCTAAGTTGTCCAAGTGTGACTTCTGGTTGGGTGAGATTGCATTCCTTGGACACATAGTATCAGCTAATGGGATTAGAGTGGATCCCAAGAAAATAGAAGTAGTGATGGAATGGAAGCCTCCTAGGAATAATACTGAGGTCAGAAGTTTCTTGGGGCTAGCTGGGTATTACAGAAGATTTGTGAAGGGATTTTCTTTAATAACTGCTCTAATGACTAAGTTGTTACATAAGAATGTCAGATTTGACTGGAATGACTAGTGTCAGGCCAGTTTTGAGAAGTTGAAGGCTATGTTGACAGAGGCACCAGTGTTAACACAGCCAGTGTCGGGAAAGGACTTTGTGGTCTATAGTGATGCCTCTCATAATGGGTTAGGGTGTGTATTGATGCAAGAGAGGAAGGTGGTCGCCTATGCTTCCAGGCAGCTAAGGCCACATGAACCGAATTACCCTACCCATGATCTAGAACTTGCAGCAATTATCTTCACACTGAAGATATGGAGGCACTACTTGTATGGTGAAAAGTGCTACATTTGCACAAACCACAAAAGTCTAAAATACTTGCCAACCCAAAAGGAGTTCAACCTTAAACAGAGGTGATGGATTGAGTTCCTGAAGGACTATTGTCGACACCATATTTTGGCCGATCTCCAGAATTAATAAACTTTGAAACCGATCCCCAGTACTAAGTCTCCCTTTGACAGCTAACCACATTTTCGATCTCTCTTTGCTAGATAACCACATTTCCGATCTCTCCCCACAAGGAATTGAATCAATGCTAAGTCCTCACATCAGTTAAAGCCTTACCGGTCTATTAAATCACTCACCGATCTCTCAAACCCATTGTCGAATCTCCTGACCATTCAAGTATATTCCTGATCTCTGTTGACAAACGAAATTGAACTGACACTAGATCTTTGTTACCATTTTTGTTGCCGATCTCCCTTTCAAAAGTCTAAGAATAATCAAAGGTTCCGTTCCGGTTTAATGATGATCCTGATATTAAATGTTCAAGCCAAATTTCTAATTTTAATCAAGTCCCGCTTAGCGTTGGTTCCCTACCGATCTCATGCTTATCGTGTTTTCCAATCTCTCACACTTAGGTTAATAATCACTTTCAGTTATTTCAACATACTCGGACAATCAAGTGTTTAAATAATTTAGAAATTTTTCGATCACAACCATTCATCGAACAAAAGAGGCATTCCATTTCATTTCATTTCAAGAATTCGTACAAGTTATTCAGCTGGAGGATCACCCCCAGCCTGATCTACATTTTGTCCATCCCTTCTCTCACCCTCAGCCTCCTCCTCACTCTCCTCACCTTCATCCTCGGGAGCCAGGTTAGCCATCCAGGAGAAGTCCTCCTCAGGGTAAAGCTTCTTGAGCTCAGCCAGGAGATCTCTGTGAGCATTCACATAAGCGCCGGCCACTCCAGTCACCATCTCTTCTTCTTTCACCTTGAGCTTCTCAGCAAGGTGATTGAGTTGAGCAGCTTCATCGGCCCGGAGCGCTTGCACTTCTTCAAGAGCATGAGCTTGCTCGGCCAGCTTGTCCTCATAGTACTTCATTTGCCCCTCAAGTTGAGATATGTAGTCCCGAGCAGATGATAGTTGGGATCGGAGGGAAGCTGCTTCATGCCCTATCCTCTCGACCTCTTTACCCAGGCGATGCGCCTTCTCCCGGACCATGTGCTGGTTCACCAGACACTCAACGTTCAGGCTCATAGATCTGGTCAAGATATCATCAAGGCTATCCGGAGACAGCCTGTCCCGATCCTCCTGAAGGCAGATGGAGGACCCCAATACCTTAGCAAAACCTGGGTTCTCCCGAACAGTCCGATTTTTCTCTAGCGAGTGGATCAGAACTTGAGCGCCGCGGGAAAGGAGCCTCACCTGTTGTTGGGAGGGACCCCCTTCCGCGCCTGAAGTAACTGGAGGAGGAAGAGCCGGCTCCTCCTGGTGAGGGGGAGATCGGACCATTTCTATGATCGGCGGTCCTGAAGGTTGAGACGAGCCTTCTCGTATTTCCCCGGGCTCATGACGAGGTGTCTGCATCTCCTCGGCCCGCTTCATCACCCGTACCTTCCGGGAGATCTCCCTCTTTCGCTTTCGGCTCTCCTTAGAGGCTTCGCCGCTTGCCATACCTGCACAAAGAAGAGGTCAGTGAGATCGCTAAGGTCCTGAGATCTGAGTTGTAGAAAATATCGATGCCGAGGTCAGAGAGCTGAAGCCCGCGATCTTTGCCGGTGATCAATTCCATAGTCCAATGGTGCTGCTCGGCGATCACTGCATCTAAGCAAGAGAACTTCTCTCTGGACGCCTGCTCCTTCAACTCCATCACCATTGCGCCCTCTTCCCTATTCAACATGAGATGCTTCGGAATTAAGGGGCCTTGGTGTAGCCAGCTACGAGGGAAACCCTCAAAGCCGTTCAGAATTTTGCTCCTTAGAATGAAAAAGCGGTTCTTCCAGTTTTTCAGGGAGGAGGGTAGATCGATGAAGAGCCCGCAATGTGGCTTTGCCTGGAAAAACCAGTACTCGTCGTCCTTTCGACGAGTTAACCTATGCAATTCGGCGAATACTTTAGGCGTAGGACGGAATCCCTTAGCTCAGCAGAGGCCTCGGAAGGCTACTAAGATCCGCCACGAGTTCGGGTGAACTTGAGCTATGCACACTTGGAAAAATTTTAAGACTTCCTTAAAGAAGTTATCAAGAGGGAACCGCAGCCCAGCTTTCAACTGTTCTTCGTATACCATAATCATGTCGTTCTGTTTGAAGAAATGATCGGCCCGGAGATCGCCGTGACACCAGATAAGTTCATATGAATCGGGCTCAATGTTGTACTCCTGGCTGAATGACTGCAGATCGGTTTCTTGAAGGACCGATGGCAGCTCGTCCATGGGAAGATTCTCTCTCCCTGAAAAAGGCGCATGCCTTGATGACGTCACTTGTTCCCGAGCTGGAACGGAGACTCTAGGAGGTTCAGGTCGCGCCCTTGGCCCGACCACCTCTACTTCATCAGATGACCACGAGAACTGGATGGAAGGAGGACTCGCTGCTCTCTGACCTTCGGCGCCTCTCATTTTCAAAGGAAATAAAGAATTTAAACTAAAAGAAGGATCTAAACCCTTACCGGAGCTTGATCGGAGTCGGAAAAGCTTGAGAAAATGAGAGAATTTTGAAGTTGTTCGCGAGAAACTGAAAATGACACAAGAGAGCAAATGGCTAACCCCCACCCCTATTTATACTCGTCCGAGCATTTAATGCTCACGGCATCCCAGGCGGTGCATCGGTCAGCGAGATCTGCCAGCTGTTTCTGACACATCTCATGAATATTCCGGAAATTCCATAAAGAGATCAGCTAACTAGAGATCGGCAGATTAAGATAAATCTTTTGAATTGCAGATCGGTTTAGGGTCATTTAAATTAAAGGTCAGATCGGGTAAATACTTCAGAGATCGGAAAATAATTAATGCAATAATAATAAGATGATAATTGACAAAATAAAATCTTTATTTCCAAAAGATCGGATTACATCATTTGGGCGATCTCTAGAGATCGGATTGCATTAAAATTGGACTACATCATTTCGGTGATCTCTAGAGATCGGATTGCATTAAAATTGGACCACATCATTTCGGTGATCTCTAGAGATCAGATTACATTGAAAATAAAATACATCATTTGGGCGATCTCAGAGACCGGTGGAACATCCCATCTAAAGGGCCTATGTCAAAGCCCACATTGTAACTGATCCAAAGGATGTCATCGACCGGAACCGAGCCGCTGTCGGAACACCCAATGTGGAGGAAAGCCACTGTCGGAACACCCAATGTGGTGAGAAGCCGAATAAACTTGGAAGAGCAACCGCCAAGGGTCGGCGGAACATTAGCAGTCTTCTCGACCGAAATCGGTTCGCCAATTATACCGGTCGAACGACTCGAGATCGGCACGATCGAGGTCCGCGATCCAGATCGGTTAATTGGTCCAATTCTCTCACCATCATCAGATAAGGTTATCACGATTATTCAATCACCGGGGTCGTAAATTTTCAGTTGGGGAATAAATAGGTCCATCGGAAAGGGATCAGCAGCCACAATCATGGCCGGAACTTCTACCGGAGCAGCTAGAACTAGAAAGTAAGAAGGAAGAGAGGAAAATCGAATGAGTAAAGTTTCTTCTGTCAGGGGTATATATAGGGGAAAATCGGGCATTTATTGCTAAGCAGAAAACGAAGCAGACGCTACGGGAATCGAGGGGAATTAATGCTTTGACCGGACCGGGCCTGATTAAGGGAAATATTGGAATAATAGAGATCGGAAGAGGGGAGACCGGTATGAAAGATCGAAGAAGGATCATGTTAAGAAGATCGGAAGAGGGGAGACCGGTATGAAAGATCGGAGAAGGATCATGTTAAGAAGATCGGAAAGGAAGATGGAGCAGAAAACAAAAAGAATAAGGCGCCTACCGCCGTCACCATAATCAGAGCCGAGGTAGTTAAAGCGTTGCCAGGTAAAATCTCAACCGCACGCCCCAGAATCGCCCGCATTACTGACATGCGTACGTCAGGACAGCGCTGTACATCCTAATCTCCACCGTTGATCCAACTTGTAAGGACGAGCCCAGGGCCCTTAGATCAAAGAAGAAGACGACAAAACCAGCGCCTTTCACTCCTAGCCCTTGGATCGCCCCGGACAAGAGAATTTTGGACCGTCAGATTAGAGGAGGAAGAAGACAAATATTCTGAAGTGGATCTCGGCCGTCTATTCTGATTCTCTTTAATTCTTGAGCTTAGGATTATGTCCTTTGAAATCTTGACCCTCCATCTCCCTCAAGATAGATCCTGACCCTTCAAAGGAAACACCCGGTCCTTATAAATACCTGCATGAAAAACTGTTCAGGGGACGGATAAAAAAAAGAAGGAACTTACTATAGCGGAAGAACTCTGAAATTTAATTCAGATCGTTACTCTGCTTTCATAAGAAGAACTTTTGGAACCAGTTTTCTGAAGTGTTTTCTTAAAAGATTTTGAACAATGAAACTCTCCATTTTCAGCTCGTTCATTATTCCGTAGCGTTCACATTTTTCAGTTCCTTGTTATCTTTATTTTCACTTCAATCGCCCATGCTCAATCTCATTTAAACTCGGGTATAATTCTGACTTGATTGCATTTAGTGAAGCACTCTTTGTTCCAAGGCGAACCTTAGTCTCCCGGCTATCAACTTGCAATCTTATTGCGTTTTGTGATTCTCGGTTAGTTCACTAGAATCAACTCCTTACAGGTCAGTATTCATGTTGCCATTTTATTAAGTTTAGTTCTTGTTTTACACATTTCCATTTTTCTTTCTTTACGTGTGTTATTTTCTTTAAGTTCATATCACGCTAGAAAGATACAGAGAAAGGTTGTGCTCTAGTTTATTTCCGTGTTGATACCTTTGTTAATCTTTATTATTTCTGAGTGTAAGTCATCTAGTTCCAAGCGATACATAAGTGGTTGGATGAGATGTGGGTAACGGTAACTTAAGAGTCCTTTTGAAATAATGAAAGGTCTGAATAATAAGCCTGAAAAATGGTAAAGCCGAGTCGCTAGAATGACTCAGTAGGTCATAGGGCAAGACGTCAGAAGACAGAGTAAAACCAAACCCTGGATAACTAAATGGAATAGATCGGCTACCAAAAATGCTGGTGAGGCGACCATATAGGAAGGTTGGAGGATTCGGTTTGGCATCCCCTGCCCAGTCCTAAGGTACCAATAAGTTAAAGAGGTCTTGCGCAGACCCCCTGACACCTTTGAACGTCAGAACCCTTAGCCTTAGGCCTTCTCGATAGGTAAAATTTAGAGAGATCGGAAAAATCCTTATCCAACTACCATTTAAAAGAGATCGGAGGAGGGTTCTTATCCGGTTCTCAAGCTTAAAAATTTTAATAAATATTAAAAGAGATCGGAGGAGAGTTCTTATCCGGTTCTCAATCTAAAATTTCAATAAATATTAAAGGAGATCGGAGGAGAGTTCTTATCCGGTTCTCAAGCTTAAAAATTTTAATAAATATTAAAAGAGATTGGAGGAGAGTTCTTATCCGGTTCTCAATCTAAAATTTTAATAAATATTAAAAGAGATCGGAGGAGAGTTCTTATCCGGTTCTCAATCTAAAATTTTAATAAATATTAAAAGAGATCGGAGGAGAGTTCTTATCTGGTTCTCAATCTAAAATTTAAACAAATATTTAAAAGAGATCGGAGGAGAGTTCTCATCCAATTTCAAAAAATTGGATTCTAATAAAATAGCCCTTCAAACAAAACTAACATACAACAGTAACTCACTAAGGTCGTCTCATTTACTTATGTATCTGGGTAATCCGAATTAGTGAAAAATCAAATATTCCTTTTGTAAAAAGGATTAACATTTCCATTCAAGTCCTCCTAACTAATTTATAAAGAGTGCGAAGTTAAATCTACTTACCCTAATTAAGGGACGAGGTGGGGTGCCTAACACCTTCCCTACCCGTTTATGGACCCCGAACTTAGAATCTATGCTTTGAAGTGGTGTTATTTCACTTTGTCTTCACAAATGGTTTTCTTTAGTTTCCCTCAAAACTAAGGTGGCGACTCCTCATTCTTTTCCACTTCGGTGAGGGTTCGTTCAGGCGACCGCAAAACTCCTTGCGACAGCTTGGCGACTCCACTGGGGAAGTTTGTTTTAACTTGACCCCGGTCCAGAGGTCCAAAAGGAGATCTAATTTCTCAATCAAATTATAGTTAGGTGGGCTCACCTGGTAATATTTTATGTGTTAATTTTTGTTTATTCCTACTAACTGTTTCGCTTGTTTTGCTTGTTTTACTCCTTACAGTGCTCTTCGTTTGAAAAAAAAAAAAAGAAAAAAAAAGAAAAATGGGAAAAATAAAATCCCCCTGAATTGGGAAGAGGTAAAGATGTCCCTTCACACACTGAACACTCACACGATGTCCTCACACACTTCAGCCCTATACCAAGGCTTTCTTACCCTTTTAGGAAAGTAGGAGGGGGTCATGTAGCGGTACCCGTGGGTTCTACCCCGTTAGTATCCGTGAAGGCTTCTGCTCAAATTGAAACTCGTTCTATTCACTGTGATATCCATGGAATTTTCCCGACAATATCATGGGGATAGAATGAGGCTCTCTTGTTCTGATAGGGGCAATTTGGGAACACGTGGCTCTTAGAAAACTAGATCTGAGCTAAACTATCACGATAGTGAAAGCCATAGTAAGCTACCTTATAAGATAGAACTATCCAATTAGGTAGCACTCATCAGATATCGAGTCTCCTATCCTAGGACAAAAGGGCATACTTACTCTTACCTATTACATGTTTATTTTATTTTGTTCTTATTTTTAAGGGTAATCTTGAATCATATTGTTAAGAAAACCTACACATTTTCCTACTTTGATAAATGTGTAGGTACCACTCTGCCAACAATATAATACAAGATTACCTGAATTTATCCTGCTAACGAGTTTTTCATGAGCATCACCAAACCAAAAGTCTGTAAAAAGGATAGGCATCATTTTTATCATGGCATCCTCGAGTCAGTCGGCAGAAGAAGTTCAGAATGCTAAATTTTGGTCCAAATCAGCTCATACTCTAGTACCTCCACAAAATGATGTTTCCAAGGCACATGTTAGCTTGCTACCTTCATTGGATTTGAATAAAATTGAGGTCAGAATGAACATCCTCGAGGGTCTGTCTAACGGTTGGAGGTCGCTTCCCGATCAGATCAAGGCATGATTTGAGAAGAAGTACGAGAGGATTGCAACCCTAATGCGAGTCAAGGTCCAAATCCCGGCATTAAAGGCCATGCTGTCGGTTTGGAGTCCTAAGTACGGAGTATTCTCTTTTAATGATATTGATACAGTTCCCACTATGGAAGAATATCAGACATTACTAGAGATTCCTTACCTGACGCAAAATCGGATCTACCTTCATCTCGAGCATAGGCAGGCTTGGAAACGATTGGCACATATGATGGGTATTTCCCCAGAAGAAGTAAAGTCAAAAGAAACTATCAAAGGAAACACGCATGGTTGGTATTAGACACATCTCAAGAAGTGGTTAGATCAATACATCCAAGAGAAACAGTGGGATCAAGCTTCAGTGACACTCGCCTTGGGAATCTATGGCCTGATTTTGTTCCCGGGACCATCGAGAATCATAACCCGTACGGTGGAAGTATTGCAGGCGAAAGCGGAGGTCAATCCGATACCGGCAATTCTTGCGGAGACCTTATTAACCCTTACCTACTGCAGACAACAGGGCAAAGGGTCCATTAAGTGTTGTTCTCAATTGTTGTACCTCTGGATTATCAGTCACATGTGTCTTGTGGAGACAAAAGGATTGACTTGGTACCTTGACCAGCCTCCCATCGAGAAGATGACCCGGTTGGTAATCAGTCCGAAGAATGAACAGCAGTGGCGGGAACGGATTTTGAGTTTCAATAGCCATGATTACTGTTGGAGGAAACTGTGGGCGTCAGGCCAATCTGTTTTGATCAGCATGGGAGGTAATCAGTCGGTATCCCTAATCGGAGTGACCGGATACACAAGTTACACTCCGGCATTGGTAATGAGGCAGTTTGGCTCAACACAGTCCAAAATCAACATTGAAGAATACCACCAAGGTCATTTCTACCATGAGATCAAGGAAGAGGAAGGGTTGAAAATGGCTCGCAGATCTTGGGAAAACATCTCTCTGATGGAAAGGTCGCCTAAAGGTCCAAGTGCCACACGCGATTATCTTGAATGGAGGGCTGACAGGGACCAAGAACACTCAATTGCAGAATTCGAAGACAGCGACCCTCGCCGAAACGTCCTATTAGAAGAAGCTGATAATCGTTTGGCTGACTCACTCCAAAAGGCAAATACCGAGAACTCACAACTGCAAGAACAAATGAAACAGTTGGAGGATCAACAACATAACCTTAAAAGAAAGGTGAGAAGACTCAGGGAAGAGGCAAGGGCCGAAAAGATAGGGTTCGAAGAGCAAGAGGAACGATGGGAAAAGGAAAAAGACTCTCTCCAAGCTGTGGTAAAAGAAGTAGAAATACAAAATAGTAAACTTCAGAAAAAAATGAGATACCAAGAAATACTCGTTGAGGAGTATAAACAAGAAAACAAAAAGAAGAAGCTCGAATTGAAAGAACAGGCACTACTCATCAATGATATCTTGAAAGAATGTGCTAAGGAAAGGAAGGAAAAAGAAAGACAAGCTGCTTTTTATCAAGAACTGAAAGAGAATGTTGACCAGCTGGAGAGAACGATAGCACAGGGAAAACAAGAACTATTACCTGAATCCGAGTATGCTCTGAAAGCATTCGACCCTGCCAAACAAGAAGAAAGGTTATATGAGTATCTCAGAAAATGTCATCTCATTATAAAGAACCTCCCAGAGCCTAGGCCGATATAAAGAATACGGTGTACAAATTATTCAGTTAATGAAACGATTTTTGGACCATTGTTTAGTAAATTTGTGAATGAATAATATGACTCCCGTAGGAACTCCCTCGCTAGGGTTATGTGAAAAATTGAATGCGCTATATGGACAGGTATCATAAATGCGCATTCAATCCAGTCATTCACAGTCAGACTATCGAATGATGCCATGATAAAGTTGATGCAATCATCCTTTCGCAGATTTCATTCTGGCTCCCAAATGCCACTGTATCCTTCGTCCGGACCAGGACTTTTAGCTTTTTTTACGAAATTCTAAATTTGTTAAAACCTTTTTACTCCTTATAGAAAATCAACATTGCTTCAAACAAGGCAAGTCTGACCAAGCACAGTTTAACTTAGCGAGTGTACTTAACAAGATCTCGAACAAAGAAGATAATGGAAGATCAGGAACAAGTACAGAACCTACAAGGGCAGGTTTCTGAATTGAAGGATCAGGTCTCAGAACTTATGAGACTAATGAGGGAAATGTCCCAGAATAAACCTGCTTCAGAACCTAACTTACCACTACCTCCTCCACCTCCTACAACAATGGATCCTCACCAAGCTTCAACTTCTTTTACCTTTCAGTCGCCTATTCCGGACCCGATAATCACTGTCAATCCGGCTACCATGAATAATAACCTACCTTACTCTCATTACCCAACCGTTCTAAACACTGACCCATATCCTTCAATTCTAATCCCTCCAGTTCACTCCACCCCTCATCTCCCAACTGGGGGAGCATTTCATGCATTGGGAGGAGAAAAAAAGACGAGAGAAAACGAGAAACTATTTGCTCTAGAAGAGAGATTGAGAGCAATCGAAGGGCTGAATATATATGGTTCAGTCGATGTGGCATCGCTTAGATTGGTTCCTGATGTGGTAGTGCCGCCCAAGTTTAAAGTCCCTGATTTCGACAGGTACACTGGGAATTCAAACCCTCGCATTCACTTGGCCACCTATATCGCCAAGATGTCCGCTCTTACAGATGATGACAGACTGCTAGTCCACTTCTTTCATGAAAGCCTCTCCGGGGCAGCCCTGAGGTGGTGGATTCAGTTGGACAGAAGCAAACTGCGCTCTTGGAAGGATTTAGCTGATGCCTTCTTAAGACAGTACAAATTTAATTGTGATGTGGCCCCTACAAGGAGGGACCTCCAGAACCTGGTGCACAAAGATAGGGAAAGCTTCAAGGAGTATGCTCAGAGATGGATAGAAAAGGCGGTAGAAGTACACCCCCCGGTGACCGACAATGAGCTATGCTCTCTGTTCATCGAGACTTTGAAAGCTCCTTACTTCAACTTGATGATTGGAAACACTTCCAACAGCTTCTCCGATATCATCCAGGCCGGTGAAAGAATAGAGGCCAACTTAAGAATGGGACGACTGCAGGAGTTGGCTGAGAACCTTACAAAGAAGACTGCCAATTTTGGCAAGAAAAAGGAGGGTGATGTGCATTCCATCACCCGGCAGAATAATTACTCCCCACTTCCCCAAAATAACTACCGGCCATATCCTTCCCCTCATGGCCAAACCATTGCAAACATTCCGCCTCCTTTCCCGAATTATCCACACCCGCGCCCACAGTATCCCCCACTTACAAATTACCAACCTAGACCACCTCCTCCTCCTGCTCAACTGAGACCACCACAAAATAACCCAAGACCCCTAAGAAACCCTGATCCACCTCTTCCCCTCCCGCTCAGTGAAATATACCGATACCTTGTCGGTATAAACCAGATTGTACCAGTTCCCCTAGACCCAATTCAGCCTCCATATCCCAGGTGGTATGATGCCACTGCCCGTTGTGAGTATCATGGAGGGGCACAAGGGCATTCAACTGACAATTGCGAAGCACTCAGGGGGAGGGTACACGCTCTAATCCAAAACGGGTGGCTGAAAATTGAGGGAAATGGTTCCCTCCCCAATGTTACATCAAACCCTTTGCCCAACCATAATGCGGGCAATGGTGTAAATATGATAGAGCCTGACGGAGAAAGGTCGACACCGAAGGTAGACGAGTTGATTCCTCACTTTGAGGAAATTTTTGCCGTAGCAATGAAGGAAGGCTACCTTTGCCCTCAGGCATCAAAGTCAGTAGAGGATACGGGATGTCCTTACCATGGAGGGGCAGCTGATAATGAGCTGCAGGACTGTGAGGAATTCAAGCAAGAGGTTCAGAACTTGCTATCCCTCAAAGTTCTGAGATGCCAGACAAGGTCGAAGATGGAAGGGGGAGTGAACACAACTAGATACAGCCAGAATGCTTCTACCTCTAAACCCAGAATTACCTTCTCACCCCCAGTAGCCTCACCGCCAGTAACGGTTATCCGAACTTCGCCTCAGCTCCCTGTCACCAATACTCACGCTATCCCTTGGAACTATAATTTCCAAGTTTTCACTCAAGGAGCGCTAAGCAGTACATCAGCTCCTAATCTTGCCGCACCTCCGGCACCACCAAAACCATGTTTTACTCCTCATGAGCATTTTAAAATGACTTATGCCGGACCTACCGCCAGTACTACTCCTCCTCGCTTGAGCAAGAAGTCGAGTTCATAACTCAAAGTGGGAGGTGTTACGGGAACGAAGAGAAAGAAAAGAGAAAAGGGAAAGTAAAGATGGGAGAGTCACCGAAGAATACAGAAGAGGAGGTTGAGAAGACAGGGGAAGTAGAGCCTGCCGAACATAAAGAAGAGGAGGAGCTGCTGCTCCAAATAATGAAACAAAGTGAGTATGATGTGGTGGAGCAGTTGAAAAAGACACCTGCCCGAATTTCACTGTTATCACTGATCCTGAGTTCAGAAGTGCACCGACAAGCCTTGCAGAGAATCCTGGATCAGGCCTTTGTAAACCCCGACATCACTCCTAGGCAATTTGAGAAGATAGTGGGACAAACCCAGGCATCCAGTTTTGTTACTTTCTCGGAAGACGAGATAGACCCAGCGAGTTTAAGGCACACTAAAGCTCTGCATGTAACAGTGAAATGTAAGGGTTGTATAGTAGCCAAGGTACTTATTGATAACGGATCAGCTCTCAATGTACTCCCTAGTGCTACCTTGGCTAGGTTGCCAGTTGACCAATCAGATATACGTCAAAGTGCTATGGTGGTAAGAGCCTTTGACGGTACCAGAAGAGAAGTGTTGGGAGATATTGATTTACCACTCCAAATTGGCGCATGTACCTTCAACGTCACATTCCAGGTGATGAATATTGAGCCGGCCTACACTATATTGCTGGGGAGGCCTTGGATCCATTCTGTGAATGCCGTTCCCTCAACTCTGCACCAGAAGATAAAATACATTATGGACGGCAAAATCATCACTGTAAGAGGAGAAGAAGCCATTTTGGTCACCAAGCCACAATCACTCCCTTATGTGGAAGCGGCCGAGGAGTCGTTGGAAAGCTCCTTCCAGGCCCTTGAGTTGCAAGAAACCAGAAATGAAGGGGCTATGGCTATGGTAGCCAAGATAATGTCGAGGAGTGGGTACAAAGAAGGCAAAGGCCTAGGCGCCACATTACAGGGAATCGTTGAACCCATATCGGCTATCCAGAAGATAGGCCGCTGCGGTTTGGGATATGAGGAAGATGCCCTTATGAATGGGCGATTCTGGATGAGGAAAATGCTTCGGGATCAAAGATTTGACCAGAAAATGGGAAAAGGGAAGGTAGTCCCGAGAATCACAAAGGTCTTCACTAAACCGGTCATCGAAAATTCGACAGAGGTTGAAGAATCACCTGATGAACCATCCATTGACGTCATCCACCTAGATTCCTTGTATGAGGCTCTGGTCTCGCCGATAGCTGAGGGGCAAGAGTTGGGCAACTGGACAGCAGAGGACATCCCTGTACTTAATTTCGAGTAAAGTACCTTTGGTTATCTACACTTGATCATTTTGTCCATGATGACAAGTGTAACATTGTAAATGGACCCTTTTCTTATGTCATAAATTTTTAATGAATTAATAGCGCATTTATTTCCAATTCTTTTTCCATTTGAATTCCATCCTTATAATATATTCTATTTTCATTCATTCAGGACCATTCATCAATTAACTCCTAATAATTCAATAGACTCGAAAATTCCTCTGGTTAATTTTGAAACCCCTATAACTGCCATTACTTCAAGTGATTCTGAGGTGGAGCTCACAGAAGAAAGCGATGAAAGGGATGAACCTTCCCTAGTGCCTTGTGGCGATGAAACACGCACCATAAACTTAGGCACTGAAGAAGTAAAAAGGGAGCTTAAGATAGTGGAAAGTGAAGAATTGGGAGATATGATCAGTTTGCTTAGAGAATTCCTGGACGTATTTTCCTGGAGCTATGATGATATGGTTGGCTTGGACCCCCAGATAGTGGCACACAAAATTCCCCTTATTCGAGGATAATCCGGTGAAAGCGACAACTAAGAAGAATGAATCGACACCTTTGCTCAAAGTTCGGGATGAAGTCAAGAAAGCGATATGATCTTTGGGTTCACGGAAGTAGTCAAATATCCCCAATGGATAGCTAACGTTGTCCCGGTAATGAAGAAGGACGGGAGAGTTAGGGTGTGCGTTGATTACAGGGATCTTAATAGAGCAAGCTTAAAGGATGATTTCCCTCTCCCCCACATTGATGTGTTAGTAGACAATGCTGCGGGATTGGGCAGGTGTTCATGCATTGATGGGGCATTTGGGTACAATCAAATCCCAATGGATGAGGAAGACAAAGAGAAAACCGCTTTTATCACTCAATGGGGAGTATTTTGCTATCGGGTCATGCCTTTTGGGTTGAAGAATGCCGGTGCTACCTATCAACGCGCTATGGTCACATTATTCCACGATATGATGCATAAAGAAGTGGAGGTGTACGTGGATGATATGATCATCAAATCTAGGGGAGAAGAGAGCCACGTGTAGGTGGTGAGGAAAGTATTTGAGAGACTCAGGAATATCGGTTGGCGAATCTGCCAAATGCATATTCAGAGCTAGGTCAGGGAAATTGTTGGGATTCATAGTGAGCGAGAAGGGAATAGAGGTAGATCCCGATAAAGTTCGAGCTATTCAAGAGATGCCATCCCCAAGAACAGAAAGGGAGGTGCGCAGTTTCCTGGGAAAATTGAACTATATATCAAGGTTTATTTCCAATCTCACTGCTAAAGCCGAGCCTATTTTTAGACTGCTCTGAAAGAACAACACCACTCAATGGGATTCAGTTTGTCAAGAGGCTTTCGAGATAATCAAGCAGTATCTGTCAAGCCCACCAGTATTGGTTCCACCCGTGGTGGGGAGGCCTCTGATCTTGTATATGGCAGTCCAACAGAACTCGATGGGATGTGTTTTGGGACAACATGATGACACTGGCCAAAAAGAGAGGGCTATCTATTACCTGAGTAAAAAGTTCAATGATTGTGAGTCGAGGTACTCTTTCTTAGAGAAGACTTGCTGCGCGTTAGCCTGGACGGCAAACCGCCTCAAGCACTACATGTTGAATCACAAGACATGGCTCATCTCCAGGATGGATCCCATCAAATATGTATTCGAAAGCCCATTCGTGCCAGGCAGGATAGCCAAGTGGCAGGTCATACTCTCCCAATATGACATAATCTATATGACCCGGAAGGCGGTAAAAGGTAGCGTGATCGCTGACCTCCTAGCAGAAAATCCTATCCAGGATTATGAAGCCCTGGATTTCGAGTTCCCTGATGAGCATATTAATGAAGTAGACTGCAAAGAAGAGGGGCCAGCAGATGTATGGGAAATGTATTTCGACGGAGCTGTCAACTTGTTCGGTAATGGAATTGGAGCTGTGTTGATATCCCAGGATGGAAAACACTTTCCGATAGCTATCAAGTTGAGATTTGACTGCACCAAAAACGTCACGGAATACGAAGCTTGTGTGATGGGTCTACAGGCTGCCATCGAAATGAAAATCAGGAAGTTGAAGGTATATGGAGACTCAGCCCTGATCATTTATCAAGTCAAGGGAGAATGGCAAACTAAGGATCCTAAGCTAATCCCGTATCAGAAGTACTTACTGGAGCTAATTAAGAAATTCGAAGAAATCTCTTTCACTCATCTTAGTAGAGACAAGAATCAATTTACTGATGCCTTAGCTACTCTAGCTGTTATGGCTCAAATCGAAGAAGGGCAGATGACTCAGATATTGAAGATTAAGATAAGGAATGAGCCAGCTTATTGCTTCATGATTGAAGAACCTGACGATGAACCTTGGTATCATGACATCCTGGTCTACTGCAAAACCAGAGAATTCCCTTCGGGGGCAAGCAAAAACGAAAAGAGGATGATTCGGAGATTAGCATTGGGATACTTCCCCAGTGGAGAGACCCTATACAAGAGGAGCTCCAACGGCGAATTGTTGAGATGTGTGGATGCAAAAGAGGTGAAGAGAATCCTTTTTGAGACTCATGAGGGAAACTGTGCCACCCATACTAATGGACATATGATGGCTAAGCAAATCATACGACGGGGATATTTCTGGACCACCATGGAAAAAGCCTGCATCGAATATTTCCGAAAATGCCATAAGTGTCAGATCTACGCAGATCCGATAAATGTTCCACCTCACAAATTGTTCAACCTCGTCTCACCATGGCCTTTCGCAATGTGGGGCATCGACGTGATTGGCCCCATCAACCCTAAGGCATCCAATGGGCACAGATTTATCCTGGTAGCAATCGACTATTTTTCTAAATGGGTCGAAGCCACGTCATACGCCCATATTACACAGAACACGTTTCTCAAATTCCTCAGAAACAATATCCTCTGCCGGCATGGTCTCCCCAATGAAATCGTCACTGATAACGCCAAGAATCTGAATGGTCCGAAGATTCAGAAATTGTGTGATCAATACAAGATCCGACATCTCAATTCCTCCCCATACCGTCCCCAGATGAATGGAGCGGTGGAAGCCGCAAACAAAAATCTCAAAAGAATAATCCGGAAAATGACAGTCACGTATAAGGATTGGCATGATATGCTACCCTACGCTCTTCACGCATATCGGACTTCTGTAAGGACCTCCACTGGTGCAACTCCGTATTCACTGGTTTACGGGATGGAAGCATTATTACCTATTGAAGTTGAAATTCCTTCCCTAAGGATTCTGAAGGAATCGGGGATTGATGAGTTAGAATGGATCCAGTCAAGATTGGATCAGCTAAACTTACTGGACGAGAAAAGGTTAACAGCAGCATGTCATGGGCAATTATACCAGAAGAGAATGGCTAGGGCATTTGACAAAAGCATTCACCCACGCGAATTCCAACAGGGACTGATTACGAAGAAAGTCTTTGTCGAATCAAAACGATCCCCGAGGTAAATGGTCACCAACCTACGAGGGACCCTATGTGGTTAAAAAGGTATTTTCTGGAGGAGCCTTGATCTTGACCCACATGGACGGTGAAGAATTGCCAAGACCTGTGAATGCTGACACCGTAAAGAGATACCATGCCTAAAAAAAAAAAAAAAAAAAGGGTAGGAGTGAAAACCCGAAAGGGCACTCCCAGCAAAATGTGTGAAAGAAGGCGAAAACCCCGAAGGGGCGCTTTCTGTAAAATGAGTGAAGGATGAAAACCCGGAAGGGCGTCCTAAAAAGAGCGAGTGAAAAAAAAAAGGGGGGGGGGGGCTAGGGGTGAAAACCCGAAAGAGAGTCCCAAGAACCAAAATGGAGAAATAAGGAAAGGGGAATGAAACCGAGGATGGAGAAGAAACCGTCACGACATGAGGCTTCAGAGAACTTGAAATAATGGCAGTTTAAGGGATTTCAAAGCCAGCCACAAGGAATATGTGAGATCTATCCTTGTACCCTTTTCCTTTGAAACTCTATCTTTGTTTTTATTAAAGCTATAATAAAGTCATATTTCGTTCCCTATGCTTTTATCTTCCCTTTATACTCACTCTTTAACATTATCTTTCTGCAATCTCGTTATTTAATGCGCTATTAATCTGTTAAAATTTTTTTGCCATAAGATTAAGATTTGACAATTGATAACCTCACGTACTTTACTATGAGATTTGCAGGAAATGACCTGGAAGAAAAAAAGAGGGGGGTAGGAGTGAAAACCCGAAAGGGCACTCCTAGCAAAATGTGTGAAAGAAGGCGAAAACCCCAAAGGGGCGCTTTCTGTAAAATGAGTGAAGGATGAAAACCCGGACGGGCGTCCTGAAAAGAACGAGCAAAAAAAAAAAAAAAAAAAAAAAGGAGAAAACTAGAGGTGAAAACCCGGAAGGGCGCTTCTAGCCATATAGGCGAAGGAAGTGAAAACCATGAGGCGCTTTTTGGGAGAAAGTCAAAAGCAGAAATGGGGCATTCGAAGAAATGAGGCCATAGGTCAAGTCTTGCAACTCGTCCTCCATTCATCATTGGCCTTGAGTTACATTAAGTACACTTCATTGGGGAAGAACTTCTTGTGTCCGGATTAGGCTTGCTTTGTAAGTGCAATTTACATTTCCTATTATCAACCTCTGGTTCCTTGATCTAAGTTGATTTTAATTTCATGCATTTAAATTTCCTGTTATCAACCTCTGGTTCCTTGATCTAAGTTGATTTTAATTTCCTGCAATTTACATTTCCTGTTATCAACCTCTGGTTCCTTGATCTAAGTTGATTTTAATTTTCATGCAATTTACATTTCCTATTATCAACCTCTGTTTCCTTGATCTAAGTTGATTCTAATTTCCTACAATTTACATTTCAACCTCTGGTTCCTTGATCTAAGTTGATTTTAATTTTCATGCAATTTACATTTCCTGTTATCAACCTCTGGTTCCTTGATCTAAGTTGATTTTAATTTCCTGCAATTTACATTTCCTGTTATCAACCTCTGGTTCCTTGATCTAAGTTGATTTTAATTTCATGCATTTACATTTCCTGTTATCAACCTCTGGTTCCTTGATCTAAGTTGATTTTAATTTTCCTGCAATTTACATTTCCTGTTATCAACCTCTGGTTCCTTGATCTAAGTTGATTTTAATTTTCTTGCAATTTACATTTCCTGTTATCAACCTCTGGTTCCTTGATCTAAGTTGATTTTAATTTCCTGCAATTTACATTTCCTGTTATCAACCTCTGGTTCCTTGATCTAAGTTGATTTTAATTTCATGCATTTAAATTTCCTGTTATCAACCTCTGGTTCCTTGATCTAAGTTGATTTTAATTTCCTGCAATTTACATTTCCTGTTATCAACCTCTGGTTCCTTGATCTAAGTTGATTTTAATTTCCTGCAATTTACATTTCCTGTTATCAACCTCTGGTTCCTTGATCTAAGTTGATTTTAATTTCCTGCAATTTACATTTCTTGTTATCAACCTCTGGTTCCTTGATCTAAGTTGATTTTAATTTCATGCATTTACATTTCCTGTTATCAACCTCTGGTTCCTTGATCTAAGTTGATTTTAATTTCCTGCAATTTACATTTCCTGTTATCAACCTCTGGTTCCTTGATCTAAGTTGATTTTAATTTTCTTGCAATTTACATTTCCTGTTATCAACCTCTGGTTCCTTGATCTAAGTTGATTTTAATTTCCTGCAATTTACATTTCCTGTTATCAACCTCTGGTTCCTTGATCTAAGTTGATTTTAATTTCATGCATTTACATTTCCTGTTATCAACCTCTGGTTCCTTGATCTAAGTTGATTTTAATTTTCCTGCAATTTACATTTCCTGTTATCAACCTCTGGTTCCTTGATCTAAGTTGATTTTAATTTCCTGCAATTTGCATTTCCTGTTATCAACCTCTGGTTCCTTGATCTAAGTTGATTTTAATTTCCTGCAATTTACATTTCCGGTTATCAACCTCTGGTTCATTGATCTAAGTTGATTTTAATTTCCTGCAATTTACATTTCCTGTTATCAACCTCTGGTTCCTTGATCTAAGTTGATTTTAATTTCATGCATTTACATTTCCTGTTATCAACCTCTGGTTCCTTGATCTAAGTTGATTTTAATTTCATGCATTTACATTTCCTGTTATCAACCTCTGGTTCCTTGATCTAAGTTGATTTTAATTTCCTGCAATTTAAATTTCCTGTTATCAACCTCTGGTTCCTTGATCTAAGTTGATTTTAATTTCCTGCAATTTACATTTCCTGTTATCAACCTCTGGTTCCTTGATCTAAGTTGATTTTAATTTCCTGCAATTTACATTTCTTGTTATCAACCTCTGGTTCCTTGATCTAAGTTGATTTTAATTTCATGCATTTACATTTCATGCATTTACATTTCCTGTTATAAACCTCTGGTTCCTTGATCTAAGTTGATTTTAATTTTCATGCAATTTACATTTCCTATTATCAACCTCTGTTTCCTTGATCTAAGTTGATTCTAATTTCCTGCAATTTACATTTCCTGTTATCAACCTCTGGTTCATTGATCTAAGTTGATTTTAATTTCCTGCAATTTACATTTCCTGTTATCAACCTCTGGTTCCTTGATCTAAGTTGATTTTAATTTCATGCATTTAAATTTCCTGTTATCAACCTCTGGTTCCTTGATCTAAGTTGATTCTAATTTCTGCAATTTACATTTCTGTTATCAACCCCTGGTTCATTTATCAAAGTTGATTTTAATTTCATGCATTTACATTTTCTGTTATCAACCTCTGGTTCCTTGATCTAAGTTGATTTTAATTTCCTGCAATTTACATTTCTTGTTATCAACCTCTGGTTCCTTGATCTAAGTTGATTTTAATTTCATGCATTTACATTTCCTGTTATCAACCTCTGGTTCCTTGATCTAAGTTGATTTTAATTTCCTGCAATTTACATTTCTTGTTATCAACCTCTGGTTCCTTGATCTAAGTTGATTTTAATTTCCTGCAATTTACATTCTTGTTATCAACCTCTGGTTCCTTGATCTAAGTTGATTTTAATTTCCTGCAATTTACATTTCATGTTATCAACCTCTGGTTCCTTGATCTAAGTTGATTTTAATTTCATGCATTTACATTTCCTGTTATCAACCTCTGGTTCCTTGATCTAAGTTGATTTTAATTTCCTGCAATTTACATTTCCTGTTATCAACCTCTGGTTCCTTGATCTAAGTTGATTTTAATTTCCTGCAATTTACATTTCCTGTTATCAACCTCTGGTTCCTTGATCTAAGTTGATTTTAATTTCCTGCAATTTACATTTCCTGTTATCAACCTCTGGTTCATTGATCTAAGTTGATTTTAATTTCCTGCAATTTACATTTCCTGTTATCAACCTCTGGTTCCTTGATCTAAGTTGATTTTAATTTCATGCATTTACATTTCCTGTTATCAACCTCTGGTTCCTTGATCTAAGTTGATTTTAATTTCATGCATTTACATTTCCTGTTATCAACCTCTGGTTCATTGATCTAAGTTGATTTTAATTTCCTGCAATTTAAATTTCCTGTTATCAACCTCTGGTTCCTTGATCTAAGTTGATTTTAATTTCCTGCAATTTACATTTCCTGTTATCAACCTCTAGTTCCTTGATCTAAGTTGATTTTAATTTCCTGCAATTTACATTTCCTGTTATCAACCTCTGGTTCCTTGATCTAAGTTGATTTTAATTTCATGCATTTACATTTCATGCATTTACATTTCCTGTTATAAACCTCTGGTTCCTTGATCTAAGTTGATTTTAATTTTCATGCAATTTACATTTCCTATTATCAACCTCTGTTTCCTTGATCTAAGTTGATTCTAATTTCCTACAATTTACATTTCCTGTTACCAACCTCTGGTTCCTTGATCTAAGTTGATTTTAATTTTCATGCAATTTACATTTCCTGTTATCAACCTCTGGTTCCTTGATCTAAGTTGATTTTAATTTCCTGCAATTTACATTTCCTGTTATCAACCTCTGGTTCCTTGATCTAAGTTGATTTTAATTTCATGCATTTACATTTCCTGTTATCAACCTCTGGTTCCTTGATCTAAGTTGATTTTAATTTCCTGCAATTTACATTTCCTGTTATCAACCTCTGGTTCCTTGATCTAAGTTGATTTTAATTTTCTTGCAATTTACATTTCCTGTTATCAACCTCTGGTTCCTTGATCTAAGTTGATTTTAATTTCCTGCAATTTACATTTCCTGTTATCAACCTCTGGTTCCTTGATCTAAGTTGATTTTAATTTCATGCATTTAAATTTCCTGTTATCAACCTCTGGTTCCTTGATCTAAGTTGATTCTAATTTCCTGCAATTTACATTTCCTGTTATCAACCTCTGGTTCCTTGATCTAAGTTGATTTTAATTTTCTTGCAATTTACATTTCCTGTTATCAACCTCTGGTTCCTTGATCTAAGTTGATTTTAATTACCTGCAATTTAAATTTCCTCTTATCAACCTCTGGTTCTTTGATCTAAGTTGATTTTAATTTCATGCATTTACATTTCCTGTTATCAACCTCTGGTTCCTTGATCTAAGTTGATTTTAATTTCCTGCAATTTACATTTCCTGTTATCAACCTCTGGTTCCTTGATCTAAGTTGATTTTAATTTTCTTGCAATTTACATTTCCTGTTATCAACCTCTGGTTCCTTGATCTAAGTTGATTTTAATTTCCTGCAATTTACATTTCCTGTTATCAACCTCTGGTTCCTTGATCTATGTTGATTTTAATTTCATGCATTTAAATTTCCTGTTATCAACCTCTGGTTCCTTGATCTAAGTTGATTTTAATTTCCTGCAATTTACATTTCCTGTTATAAACCTCTGGTTCCTTGATCTAAGTTGATTTTAATTTCCTGCAATTTGCATTTCCTGTTATCAACCTCTGGTTCCTTGATCTAAGTTGATTTTAATTTCCTGCAATTTACATTTCCTGTTATCAACCTCTGGTTCATTGATCTAAGTTGATTTTAATTTCCTGCAATTTACATTTCCTGTTATCAACCTCTGGTTCCTTGATCTAAGTTGATTTTAATTTCATGCATTTACATTTCCTGTTATCAACCTCTGGTTCCTTGATCTAAGTTGATTTTAATTTCATGCATTAACATTTCCTGTTATCAACCTCTGGTTCATTGATCTAAGTTGATTTTAATTTCCTGCAATTTAAATTTCCTGTTATCAACCTCTGGTTCCTTGATCTAAGTTGATTTTAATTTCCTGCAATTTACATTTCCTGTTATCAACCTCTGGTTCCTTGATCTAAGTTGATTTTAATTTCACGCAATTTACATTTCCTGTTATCAACCTCTGGTTCCTTGATCTAAGTTGATTTTAATTTCCTGCAATTTACATTTCCTGTTATCAACCTCTGGTTCCTTGATCTAAGTTGATTTTAATTTCATGCATTTACATTTCCTGTTATAAACCTCTGGTTCCTTGATCTAAGTTGATTTTAATTTCATGCATTTACATTTCCTGTTATCAACCTCTGGTTCATTGATCTAAGTTGATTTTAATTTCCTGCAATTTACATTTCCTGTTATCAACCTCTGGTTCCTTGATCTAAGTTGATTTTAATTTCATGCATTTACATTTCCTGTTATCAACCTCCGGTTCCTTGATCTAAGTTGATTTTAATTTCCTGCAATTTACATTTCCTGTTATCAACCTCTGGTTCCTTGATCCAAGTTGATTCTAATTTTCTAGTATTTTAACTTCTGTTGCCAATCTCTAGGTCACTAACTTAGGTATGCTTTGGTTCCCTAACTTCGAACACCTAATCGTCCAAAATATGGGTCTGAATCTTTACATAATTCCTACACAGGAAAATTTTTCCCTTTAATAGAAATTATGTAAAGAGGGGCAGCTGTCGACACCATATTTTGGCCGATCTCCAGAATTAATAAACTTTGAAACCGATCCCCAGTACTAAGTCTCCCTTTGACAGCTAACCACATTTCCGATCTCTCTTTGCTAGATAACCACATTTTCGATCTCTCCCCATAAGGAATTGAATCAATGCTAAGTTCTCGCATCAGTCAAAGCCTTACCGGTCTATTAAATCACTCACCGATCTCTCAAACCCATTGTCGAATCTCCTGACCAGTCAAGTATATTCCTGATCTCTGTTGACAAACGAAATTGAACTGACACTAGATCTTTGTTACCATTTTTATTGCCGATCTCCCTTTCAAAAGTCTAAGAATAATCAAAGGTTCCGTTCTGGATTAATGATGATCCCGATCTTAAATGTTCAAGCCAAATTTCTAATTTTAATCAAGTCCCGTTTAGCGTTGGTTCCCTACCGATCTCATGCTTATTGTGTTTTTCGATCTCTCACACTTAGGTTAATAATCACTTTCAGTTATTTCAACATACTCGGACAATCAAGTGTTTAAATAATTTAGAAATTTTTCGATCACAACCATTCATCGAACAAAAGAGGCATTCCATTTCATTTCATTTTAAGAATTCGTACAAGTTATTCAGCTGGAGGATCACCCCCAGCCTGATCTACATTTTGTCCATCCCTTCTCTCACCCTCAGCCTCCTCCTCACTCTCCTCACCTTCATCCTCGGGAGACAGGTTGGCCATCCAGGAGAAGTCCTCCTCAGGGTAACGCTTCTTGAGCTCAGCCAGGAGATCTCTGTGAGCATTCACATAAGCGCCGGCCACTCCAGTCACCATCTCTTCTTCTTTCACCTTGAGCTCCTCAGCAAGGTGAGCGAGTTGAGCAGCTTCATCGGCCCGGAGCGCTTGCACTTCTTCAAGAGCATGAGCTTGCTCGGCCAGCTTGTCCTCATAGTACTTCATTCGCCCCTCAAGTTGAGATATGTAGTCCCGAGCAGATGATAGTTGGGATCGGAGGGAAGCTGCTTCATGCCCTATCCTCTCGACCTCTTTACCCAGGCGATGCACCTTCTCCCGGACCATGTGCTGGTTCACCAGACACTCAACGTTCAGGCTCATAGATCTGGTCAAGATATCATCAAGGCTATCCGGAGACAGCCTGTCCCGATCCTCCCGAAGGCAGATGGAGGACCCCAATACCTTAGCAAAACCTAGGTTCTCCAGAATAGTCCGGTTTTTCTCTAGCGAGTGGATCAGAACTTGAGCGCCGCGGGAAAGGGGCCTCACCTGTTGTTGGGAGGGACCCCCTTCCGCGCCCGAAGTAACTGGAGGAGGAAAAGGTGGCTCCTCCTGGTGAGGGGGAGATCGGACCATTTCTATGATCGGCGGTCCTGAAGGTTGAGACGAGCCTTCTCGTATTTCCCCGGGCTCATGACGAGGTGTCTGCATCTCCTCGGCCCGCTTCATCTCCCGTACCTTCCGGGAGATCTCCCTCTTTCGCTTCCGGCTCTCCTTAGAGGCTTCGCCGCTTGCCATACCTGCACAAAGAAGAGGTCAGTGAGATCGCTAAGGTCCTGAGATCTGAGATGTAGAAAATACCGATGCCGAGGTCAGAGAGCTGAAGCCCGCGATCTTTGCAGGTGATCAATTCCATAGTCCAATGGTGCAGCTCGGCGATCACTGCATCCAAGCAAGAGAACTTCTCTCTGGACGCCTGCTCCTTCAACTCCATCACCATTGCGCCCTCTTCCCTATTCAACACGAGATGCTTCGGAATTAAGGGGCCTTGGTGTAGCCATTCTGAGGAAACCCTCAAAGCCGTTCGGAATTTTGCTCCTTAGAATGAAGAAGCGGTTCTTCCAGTTTTTCAGGGAGGAGGGCAGATCGATGAAGAGCCCGCAATGTGGCTTCACCTGGAAAAACCAATACTCTTCGTCCTTTCGACGAGTTAACCTATGCAATTCGGCGAATACTTTAGGCGTAGGACGGAATCCCTTAGCCCGGCAGAGGCCTCGGAAGGCTACTAAGATCCGCCACGAGTTTGGGTGAACTTGAGCTATGCACACTTGGAAAAATTTTAAGACTTCCTTAAAGAAGTCGTCAAGAGGGAACCGCAGCCCGGCTTTCAACTGTTCTTCATATACCATAATCATGTCGTTCTCTTCGAAGAAATGATCGGCCCGGAGATCGCCGTGACACCGGATAAGTTCATATGAATAGGGCTCAATGTTGTACTCCTGGCTGAATGACTGCAGATCGGTTTCTTGAAGGACCGATGGCAGCTCGTCCATGGGAAGATTCTCTCTCCCTGAAGAAGGTGCATGCCTTGATGACGTCACTTGTTCCCGAGCTGGAACGGAGACTCTAGGAGGTTCAGGTCGCGCCCTTGGCCCGACCACCTCTACTTCATCAGATGACCACGAGAACTGGATGGAAGGAGGGCTCGCCGCTCTCTGACCTTTGACACCACTCATTTTCAAAGGAAATAAAGAATTTAAACTAAAAGAAGGATCTAAACCCTTACCGGAGCTTGATCGGAGTCGGAAAAGCTTGAAAGCGAGAATTTTGAAGTTGTTCGAGAAGCGAAAATGACACAAGAGAGCAAATGGCTAACCCCCACCCCTATTTATACTCGTCCGAGCATTTAATGCTCACGGCATCCCAGGCGGTGCATCGGTCAGCGAGATTTGCCAGCTGTTTCTGACACATCTCATGAATATTCCAGAAATTCCATAAAGAGATCGGCTAACTAGAGATCGGCAAATTAAGATAAATCTTTTGAATTGCGGATCGGTTTAGGGTCATTTAAATTAAAGGTCAGATCGGGTAAATACTTCAGAGATCGAAAAATAATTAATGCAATAATAATAAGATGATAATTGACAAAATAAAATCTTTATTTCCAAAAGATCAGATTACATCATTTGGGCGATCTCTAGAGATCGGATTGGATTACATCATTTGGGCGATCTCAGAGACCGGTGGAACATCCTATCTAAAGGGCCTATGTCAAAGCCCACATTGTGACTGATCCAAAGGATGTCATCGACCGAAGCTGAGCCGATGTCGGAACACCCAATGTGGAGGAAAGCCGCTGTCGGAACACCCAATGTGGTGCGAAGCCGAATAAACTTGGAAGAGCAACCGCCAAGGGTCGGCGAAACATTAGCAGTCTTCTCGGCCGAAATCGGTTCACCGATTATACCGGTCAAACGACTCGAGATCGGCAGGATCGAGGTCCGCGATCCAGATCGGTTAATTGGTCCAGTTCTCTCACCATCATCAGATAAGGTTATCACGATTATTCGATCACCGGGGTCATAAATTTTCAGTTGGGGAATAAATAGGTCCATCGGAAAGGGATCAACAGCCACAATCATGGCCGGAACTTCTACCGGAGCAGCTAGAACTAGAAAGTAAGAAGGAAGAGAGGAAAATCGAATGAGGAAAGTCTCTTCTGTCAGGGGTATATATAGGGGAAAATCGGGCATTTATTGCTAAGCGGCAAGTGGACGCTTGAATTGAGGAATTAATGCTTTGACGGACCGGTGCGATTAAGAAATATTGGAATAATAGAGATCGGAAGAGGGAGACCGTATGAAAGATCGGAGAAGGATCATGTTAAGAAGATCGGAAAGGAAGAGAAAGCGAGAAAACAAAAGAATAAGGCGCCTACGCCGTCACCATAATCGGTAGAGGTAGTTAAAGCGTTGCGGGTAAAATCTCAACCGCCCAAGACGCTCGCGCATTTACGACATGCGTCGAGGATAGCGTACATCCTAATCTCCACCATTGATCCAACTTGTAAGGATGAGCCCAGGGCCCTTGCATCAAAGAAGAAGACGACAAAACCAGCGCCTTTCACTCCTAGCCCTTGGATTGACCCGGACAAGAAAATTTGGGACCGTCAGATTAGAGGAGGAAGAAGACAAATATTCTGAAGTGGATCTCTGCCGTCTATTCTGATTCTCTTTAATTCTTGAGCTTAGGATTATGTCCTTTGAAATCTTGACCCTCCATCTCCCTCAAGATAGATCCTGACCCTTCAAAGGGAACACCCGGTCCCTATAAATACCTGCATGAAAAACTGTTCAGGGGACGGACAAAAAAAAGAAGGAAGTTACTATAGCGGAAGAACTCTGAAATTTAATTCAGATCGTTACTCTGCTTTCATAAGAAGAACTTTTGGAACCAGTTTCCTGAAGTATTTTCTTAAAAGATTTTGAACACTGAAACTCTTCATTTTCAGCTCGTTTATTATCCTGTAGCGGTCACGTTTTTTTTAGTTCCTTGTTATCTTTATTTTCACTTCCATCGTCCATGCTCAATCTCATTTAGACTTGGGTACCATTCTAACCCGTTTGCATTCAGTGAAGTACTCTTCGTTCCAAGGCGAACCTTAGTCTTCCAGCTATCAACTTGCCATCTTATTACGTTTTGTGATTCTGTAGTTAGTTCACTAGATTCGACTCCTTACAGGTCAGTATTCATATTGCCATTTTATTAAGTTTAGTTCTTGTTTTACGCATTTCCATTTTTCTTTCTTTACGTGTGTTATTTTCTTTAAGTTCATATCACGCTAGAAAGATACAGAGAAAGGTTGTGCTCTAGTTTATTTCCATGTTGATACCTTTGTTAATCTTTATTATTTCTGAGCGTAAGTCATCTAGTTCCAAGCGATACATAAGTGGTTGGATGAGATGTGGGTAACGATAACTTAAGAGTCCTTTTGAAATAATGAAAGGTCTGAATAATAAGCCTGGAAAATGGTAAAGCCGAGTCGCTAGAATGACTCAGTAGGTCATAGGGCAAGACGTCATAAAACAGAGTAAAACCAAACCCTGGATAACTAAATGGAATAGATCGGCTACCAAAAATGCTGGTGAGGCGACCATATAGGAAGGTCGGAGGATTCAGTTTGGCATCCCCTGCCCAGTCCTAAGGTACCAATAAGTTAAAGAGGTCTTGCGCAGACCCCCTGACACCTTTGAACGTCAGAACCCTTAGCCTTAGGCCTTCTCGATAGGTAAAATTTAGAGAGATCGGAAAAATCCTTATCCAACTACCATTTAAAAGAGATCGGAGGAGGGTTCTTATCCGGTTCTCAAGCTTAAAAATTTTAATAAATATTAAAAGAGATCGGAGGAGCGTTCTTATCCGGTTCTCAATCTAAAATTTCAATAAATATTAAAGGAGATCGGAGGAGAGTTCTTATCCGGTTCTCAAGCTTAAAAATTTTAATAAATATTAAAAGAGGTCGGAGGAGAGTTCTTATCCGGTTCTCAATCTAAAATTTTAATAAATATTAAAAGAGATCGGAGGAGAGTTCTTATCCGGTTCTCAATCTAAAATTTAAACAAATATTTAAAAGAGATCGGAGGAGAGTTCTCATCCAATTTCAAAAAATTGGATTCTAATAAAATAGCCCTTCAAACAAAACTAACATACAACAGTAACTCACTAAGGTTGTCTCATTTACTTATGTATCTGGGTAATCCGAATTAGTGAAAAATCAAATATTCCTTTTGTAAAAAGGATTAACATTTCCATTCAAGTCCTCCTAACTAAATTATAAAGAGTGCGAAGTTAAATCTACTTACCCTAATTAAGGGACGAGGTGGGGTGCCTAACACCTTCCCCACCCATTTGCGGACCCCGAACTTAGAATCTCTGCTTTGAAGTGGTTTTATTTCACTTTGTCTTCACAAATGGTTTTCTTTAGTTTCCCTCAAAACTAAGGTGGCGACTCCTCATTCTTTTCCACTTCGTTGAGGATTCGTTCAGGCAACCGCAAAACTCCTTGCGACAACTATGATTGTGTGATTGACTACCGTCTTGGGAACGCAGATGTAGTTACTGATGCTTTAAGTAGAAAATCCATCACAGCTTTGAGATCATTGAATGCCCGTCTATCCTTGACTCGAGATGGAGCTATTTTGGCTGAGTTGTAACTGAGGCCAAATTTGCTACAGCAGATTTTAGATGGGCAGCAGGTAGATGACAAGCTAAAGGCTATTATGAGCAAAATCCTAGAAGGGAAAGAAACTGACTATGCAGTGAAAACAGATGGGTGTCTGCACTACAAAGGAAGATTATGTGTACCAGATGATAGGGAATTGAAGGCCAGTATTCTAAAAGAGGCACATACCAGTGTTTATGCTATGCACCCAGGAAGTACAAAAATGTATCATGATCTGAAGCTTCAGTATTGGTGGCCTGGTATGAAGAAGGACATAGCTGACTATGTGACTAAATGCTTGACATGCTCGCAAGTTAAGGCAGAACATCAAGTTTCATCGGGTTTGCTACAGCCTATACGCATACCTGAATGGAAATGGGATCAGGTCACCATGGATTTTGTAACCTCTCACCCAGAAGAAGCATGATGCAGCATGGGTGATAGTAAATAGATTGACGAAGTCAGCACACTTTCTGCTAGTTAGGACTGACTACTCACTAGAGAAGTTAGCAGAATTGTATATCAGTGAGATAGTTAGACTGCATGGAATTCCACTTTCCATCATATCTGATCGAGACCCAAGGTTTATATCGAGATTTTGGAAGAAATTGCATGAATACTTGGGTACACAACTCCACTTCAGCATAACTTTCCATCCTCAGACGGATGGGCAATCAGAAAGAATAATCCAGATAAACAATTGAAACCAATTGAACTAATATAAATATTGAACTGAAATGATAATAATAACATGAAATATATGTCAGGTCCTTAAGAATATGCTGAGGAGTTGTGTCATTGAGTTTGAGGGAAGTTGGGATAGATACCTCCCACTGGCAGAATTTTCATACAACAATAGTTACCAAGCTAGCATCCAAATGGCCCCGTATAAAGCACTGTATGGGAGGAAATGTAGAACTCCAGTGTGCTGGACTGAATTACGCGAAGATAAATTGGTAGGACCAGAACTGGTGAAACAGACTAAGGAGAAGGTAAAGCTAATCAAAGCCAATATGAAGGTTGCCTCAGACAGACAAAAGTCTTATGCTGACCTGAAGCGAAAAGAAATAGAATATACGGTTGGCAACAAAGTGTTTCTCAAGGTGTCACCGTGGAAGAAGGTACTGAGGTTTGGAAGAAAAGGTAAGTTAAGCCCTAGGTTCATTGGCCCATATGAAGTCATTGAACGTGTGGGACCAGTAGCCTACAGGCTAGCTTTACCACCAGAACTGGACAAGATCCATAATGTGTTCCACGTATCTATGCTAAGAAGATACCGCTCAGATCCTTCACATGTCATCTCCATGGAAGAAATTGAAGTACAACCGGATTTGACATATAAAGAAGAACCCATACGGATCCTGGCTCGGGAAGTGAAAGAGTTGAGGAATAAGCAGATTCCATTGGTGAAAGTGCTTTGGAGGCACCACAACACCGAGGAGGCAACTTGGGAAAGTGAAGAGACAATGAGGCAACAGTTCCCTCAACTGTTTGCATCAAGTAAATTTCAAGGACGAAATTTAAATTAGAGGGGAAGAGTTGTAACACCCTCCCTGTAGCAACTCTGTGCATTCTACTGTTTTGGTGACTGGTGTCGGTCTGGACAGCTAGAACATCTGGAAGAATATTTAAACTAAAGTGAGGAACCATAATTAACTCAAATATTAATAAGAAAAATTTAGGAAAAATTTTAGCAATAAAATACAACCAAGTTAAATGAACCGGTGCCCTAGCGATGGGTAACCTAGTGGGAAGTTGCGGTTCTCGCAACTAGGAGCCCTAGACCTGGGGGAAAATTCATAAAATAATTTTTGGGACACCAGAGAAGGGTCATTGAGGTTCCTATGGCATTAGAATACCAACAAAATGCTTAGAAAAAATTTTCAATCAATACAGACGATTTTGGCTCAATAAGCCAAACGGAGGGCATTTTGGCCATTTCCTCTTCAGAGATGATTTTTGGCTGACTTGTCTAGTTAAGTAAATAATTATTATGACATAAAATATGAATAAATATTACTACAAATTAAATTAAAACTGAGTAGAAAAGAAAAAAAAAAGAAAATGAATTAAATAAAAAATTATGACATCACATGATGCCATTAGTGTGCCTCCACCCAATCACATGGTGACACATGGCTATAACTCACTCAAAATGAGTTAAATGGGCATAAATGAAAAAAAAAAAATCAATTTTCTTTTTCCTTTCTTCTTCCATCCGTAGCCCTCCTAACCCTTACCACCATTAAAGCTTATCCAAGCTTTATAACCCACCCAAATCTCACTTGAAACCCTAAGTCCACTTCAACAAAATTTATCTCTACATCTTGACTAAGTGTTTGGCTACCAAGAAAGCCAAAGAAAGTGAAGGAATTTTGAGTGGAAAAATTCTGTTCAAAAGGTTAGTGACCAATCTCCTCCCTTTCTTGTTTAATTCATGTTTAATGCCATGAGATAAGTGGAAATTGTAAGAAAAACAAAATAAAATTTATGTATATTCATCCCTACAATTTTGGCAGCTTAGGGATGGTTAGGGTTTGATGAATTTTCTTGAAGCAAAGGGTTTATGAGCTGGCCTTGACATGAGATGAGTGATTGAACATTTAAGTGCAAGTGTAAGGCAAGTGTAATGCATAAATGGAACTTGAAAACTTGGACATTTAAACAATATTAGGGTTTGCTCATGTAATGGTTCAGTAAACTTGTAATGGTCAATTAGTGACCATTTGAATGTGTATGATGAGGAAATGAAGTGAGTTGATGCTTGGCATTTGTGTATGGGTGAGCTGCCTTAGCTGACCTGCAGGACTGAGCATGAGTCCAGCAGGTTTGGGTAGTTATAAATGGAGTTATAGAGGTTTAATTGGTACAACACCAATTGAACACGAAACTAGACACATAATGGCACAACTTTGGTGAAGAAACCCTGCCCAGAAAATCAAACCAAGTTAGCTTAAAAATTGCCCTAATCCGGGTGACCTGCATTCTGCCTGGGCAAAATGACCAAATGAACAGTGTTTATTCATTTGGTCATAACTTAGTGTAGAAAGGTCCAATTGATCTAAAATTTTACCAACTGAAATCTGAGACATAGACCTACAACTTTCATGAAGAACACAAATCCAAATTCTGATCATCACCTAGTCAAATTGCCAACCAAATTTAGGTTACCAAATCTGGCAGAACCAGTTTTGCCTAGAATTTTGGATTCTGTCCAATCCGGCCAGTTATGGTGTTTAGGCCATAACTTGAGCTACAAAACTCCAAACGGAGTGATTCAAAAAAGGAAATGTAACTAGACAAAATAAAGAACAACTTTCATGAAGAAAACTTTGCCAAATTCCTACTGTAAAAATGACCAATGGAACAGTAAACACAAGGCTTGAAATCTGAAAATTTTGAACAACTAACATTAAGCTTAGAAATGGTATTGGCAACCAATACCAACAACTTTAGAATGCAAAATGTGGTATGTTGGGAGTATCAGAACCAATGTACCTATTGTCTATGCAAAAGTCAACATTTTAGTTGACTAATGAAATGAATAGTAACACCTAAACTTAAATTTTGAGAATTGTAAAGTTTAAAAGTGTAACATGCCCTAGTACACCTAGCAAGATTGGTTTGGATAGGTTGGCATGCCAATACGGTTCAGTTAGCAGTACTGCACATGGCATTATGCCATTCTGTGATTTCATGGCTTTTAGCCATTCTGACATTGTGTTGAGACTTGGCCTTGTGCCTAATGCTATTACAGCTTATTAGCTGTTTTGTTGCACACCGGGAGACACATATGTGACCGATGGTGTGATGGCCCGAGGTACTTGATACCCAGTGCTAGTTTGCCCATTTATCCTGTCCAGTCATCTAGTATAGGTTACTTGGGCAACCAAAAATGAAAGTTGATAAATTTAATGAAATAATGAATATAACAAGTACCAAATAAATAAGACTATCAACAATTATCAAGAATTTGTCTGCATGAGACATCAATACACTCACTGCATATTTATTTTTTTATTAGTTTTTTTATTTTATTATTGGCACTACTAAGCATTATTGCTTAGCACGTCGCTTTTTACCACGCGTAGGTTCTGGAGAGACAGACAGAGAGCCCAGCGGACCACAGACTGGGTGAGGTCACAGATCTGCCTAGAGTCAGAGTCACCTCTCATCTACAGTACATCAGTGGTAGGACCTTTAGGTCCCTTTTAAAATTATGTTTTTGCATTTTATAATAGGTAGTAGTTTGTGATTTGTAAATTATGAACTAATGTAAATAGTAAATTTATGTAACCATATGTTGATGTACATATTTTGAAGAATTTTGTTAATTAATATAATTTGAGAATATCTTCATGAAATTTTAGTTGATTTTGAATTTGAATGAAATTGTGGATTAATGTTGAGAACTTGAAATGATTGCTAATGTTGAGACCATGTTGATGGTTAATGGAGTTTGAGAATGATTGGAAATGATTATTTGAAGTGTTTTTCATAGGTTCCGAAGAACTGTTTTCTCCATTTTTAACCGGTACTCTGCCGGATTTTCTATAAAATTTTTGGAATCTCAAATAAATTATAATTTCAATAAATGACTTAAATAAATTATATTTCATAAATTGTACTTCATAACTATGAAAAAAATAAATTAGGAAGAATAAAAAAATGATTGAATTAAAATAGGGTGTTCCGGTACACTACATGGCATATCTTGCTCGGCTACACTGTAGACAGGTAAGGGGTGTCACACACTCAAGTTCAAGAAATTTTAATTCACTAATCACAATATATATATATATATATATATATATATTAGTAATTATAATGGTTTCTTTAATTTATATTATTATTTATTATGTCTTTGAGATTACTATTCACATATTACTATTCACTCAAATTCTTGACTTTTTCATACATAATATGTATACAAATGTTTGATACATAATTATACTATATTTTGAGTTCTAAGTTTGTTGGTATTGATTGCCATTTGCAATTCAAAGCCTCCTAGAATTATTTTCAAAAATTCAGTTTTTGTGTCATATGTTTATTGTTTCATTGGTCTAAGCTACAATGAGAATTTAGCTAACTTGTCTTCATTAAAGTTGTTCCTTAATGTGTCTTCTTTAATTCCCTGTTTGAATGACTCTATTTGGAGTTTTGTAACTCAAGTTATGGCCAAATTATCATAACTGGCCGGATTGGTCTCTACCCAGAAATTCTGGGCAAAACTGATTCTGGCATATTGGGTATCCTAACTTTGGCTAGCCTTTTGGATGGGTTAAGTTTAGAATCTGAGTTGGCATTCTTCATGAAAATTGTTCTAAATTTTCTAAGCTTTCCATTGATATAAAATTCAGGTCAATTGGATATTTTTACACTGAGTTATGGCCAAATGAACAAATACTGTTCATTTAGTCACTTTTACCAGGTCCAGAATTGGTTACCCAGATTTGGCCAATTTTTAGGTCAACTTAAGTTGGGTTTCTAGGCAGAGTTTCTTCATCAACATTGTGCCATTATGTGTCTAGTTTAACTCCCAATTGGCCTTGCACCAATTAGAGTTACACAAATCCAATTAGTGTTGTCCAAATACACTAGACTCCAAAGGTCCAGATTCCAAACAATAAGGCAGCATACTATTTTCAATTTCAATGCCACAATGGTTTCCAATTTTAGGTCAAAATTCATCAAATGATCACTAATTGACCATTAGAACTTCAATTAGCCATTCAAACACAAAATCCCCAATTTGGGCCAAAACCCTAACTTCAAATTTCCAATTCATAGCATACACACACCAAACTCATACCAATCACTTTATCCATAATCTATACTTATCAATAACATAAATAAACCACTTAATTTCATCAAAAACTAACAATTCTTAAACTTTCTCATGGCTGCCAAAATTTAGAGGTTTCATTTACTCATGGTTTTCTTTTGATTTTATGCAATTTCTACTTGATTTAGCATGCTTATAAAGATTAAAGAAAGAAAAGAACTTGTTTAGTGCACTAACCTTGTGAGAAAATTTTTTCCAAGCTTTAAACCTCACTTTCTTGGCTTTTCTTGGCTGCCAAACACTTCTACAAGGTGTGGGTGTAATTTTTATTGGAGGGATCTAGGGTTTTTGGTGTAAAAAGAGCAAGGTTTTCAAGCTTTGAAGCTTGAACTATGGTGGTGTATCCATGGAGCTGGTTCGGCCAGCATTTAGAAATGAAGAAGATGGGTTATTTTTACTTTCATTTAGTCTCTCTTATGTCTTATAAATGAGTTTGTCAAGTTTCAATTGGATGGGAGTTTTAATTGCATCATTATGACATAGGTATAATGTCATAATTCAATTTTTATTTCATTTTCTTTTCTCTTTTCTTTTATTCATTTTAATTAATTTTTCATCAATATTAATTCATATTTTATGTCATATAATTCACTTACTTAAATGAACAAAAATCATCTCTGAAGGCGAAATGACCAAAATGCCCTCCGTTTAGCTTAACGAGCTAAAATTGTTTGTACCGATTGATAAAATTTTCTAAGCATTTTAATGGCATTCTAATGTTATCAAAACCTCAATGACTCTTCTCTGGAGTCCCAAAAATTATTTCATGGAATTTTCCCCAGGTTTAGGGCTACTAGTTGTCTTCACAGCAACTTCCCGTTAGGTCACCCATCGCTAGTGCACCAGCTCATTTAACTTCATTGTATTTCATTACTAAAATTTTTCCTTAATTTTTCTTACCATTATTTGAATTATTTATGAATCTTCACTCTAGTTTAAATATAGTTCCAAATATTCTGGTGGTTCGGACAGACATTGGTCACAAAAATAGTAAAATATACGGACTATCTAAAATGAGGGCGTTGTAGGCCCTGACCTTGTGGCTGACTAGTACTCTTGGTAGGAGGACCTCTGAACTTCTCACCAGGAGCAGAGGATGCACTGGTCTGACTTGGGCCTCTCTTCTGCTATCTCTCTTTTCTGCTCTGCTCATTAATTCTGACTCTTTCTACTTTCAGTGCAGCTTCCACCAGTTTTGCAAAATCTGAAATCCCCAAAGCTGTTATCATAATCTTGATGTTGTCATTCAACCCTTCTGTGAATCTTCTACATCTTTCAGCTTCTGTGGGCACTATTTCCCTATCATACCGACTCAGTCTGACAAATTCACACTCATATTCTGCTACTGTCAGCTGTCTCTGCCTCAAACTAATGAATTCTCTTATTCTCTCTTCTAAGTACACACTGCTGACGTATTTCTTTCTGAACTCTGAAAGAAAGAACTCTCATGTAATCTGCTCTGGCTGCACCTCCCTAGATACTGTGTCTCACCACTGGTATGCATCATCCTAAAGTAGGGATACAACACCCTCTAGATTTTATTTTGGGGTGCAGTGGAGTTGTCTCAACACCCTTCCCGTTCTATCTAGCCAATTTTCAGTTGCCACGGGGTCATCTTCTTTCTTTCGCAAGAAATCCACAGCCCCATATTTTCTTAGCTTCTCCAAATGGGACTTCTGTAGTGGTGGTGGAGGTTGTGGCTGTGGTTGTGCTGGTGGGATAACCTTCATCATCTATTGGTAGAATTCAGTCATTTGTTGAAAGAGGGAAAATTGAAGCTGTGCAAGTGCTTCTGGTACTGGTGGAGTAGGTTCTCCCCTGCCTCCAGCTTCAGCCAGGGCAGAGCATGACTCTCCACCTCTTCCTCTACTGCTCTCTGCGACGTCGGATCCATATCCTAACCAAAACAATCAAAGACAAACAGATCTACATTAGTGCCACCTCAACTCTAACAAATGCAATGCATGGTATGGACTCTATCTAAACCCAAAAACGCCTAAACTGTGCTCCGATACCACTAAAATGTGACACCCTTTACTCGTCTACAGTGTAGCGGAGCAAGACATGTTATACAGTGTGCTGGAGCATCTTATCTTATTTCAATTTCTAGTTCTTAATTTATTTATTAAAAGCCCCTAAGTGAAGTTTATGCCATTTATTGAAATTTTGAATTTATTGGGATTCTGAAAATTTTATAGAAAATCCGGCAGAGTGTTGGCTAAAAATTGAGAAAACAGTTCGTCCGAATCTGCTAAAAAAAACAATTCCAATATATTCTTCAAATCTCAACTCCAATCAACTTCAACTAAATTTCATCAAATCTCAATATTGCAAATCATAATTTCATATATAAACAAAATTCATACTCAAATTTAAAAAATAAAATATAGAAATCTCGTTAATTACATAATTTACATTAATTACAGGAGTTTACAATTTACATGGCAAAATGAAAATCTAAGTACAAAATACAAAATATAAAATACAGAACAAAATCCTAGAGTCCTACCAAGAACACTGTAGAGGTGTCGACACTGTACACTATGCAGATTCGAACGCTCACCCAGTCTGAGGTCTGCTGGGCTCTCTATCAGTCTCACCAGTATATACGCGTTGTAAAAGCGACGCGCTAAGCAACACAGCTTAGTGGTGCCAATATAAAATAAAAATAAACTAAATAAATAAATATGTAGATATTATATTATCATTTCATGCAGAATGAATTTATGATAATTGTTCATAATAGTATAACTTTTAGTACATTATGTGTTCATTATTTGGTTATAATTTATTAAGTCTTATTTTAGTTGCTCATGTAACTTATACTAGTCGACTGGACTGGATAAACGGGTAAACTGGCACTGGGTATTAAATACCTCGAGCCGTCACACCATCGATCACAAGATGTCTACCAGGTGTGCAACAGAACAGCTAACAAGCCTTATAAGCAATCAAGCATAAAGCCGATTGAATCAAGCATAGCTAAATGGCTATAGGCCATAATATCACAAAATGGCATAAAATGCCATAAATCTTGAAATAGCATAAAGCCATATACAGTACTGCTATCGGAACCCTATTGGTATGACAACCTATCCAAACCAATCATTCTAGGCATAATAGGGCATTTTATAAAATTAATTATTTAATTTCTTGCATTTGAGGTTTTATAGTTACTATTCACTTTACTATTCATATGCAAATGTTGACTTTTTCATGCATAAGAGATTTGTTGATTCTAATTCCACCAAGATACCCCATTTTGAATTTTATACTTATTGGCATTAGTTGCTAAACTCAATTCCTAGCCCATTGATTTTTATTTCAAATTTCCAGATTTCATGGTCCATGTTTACTGTTCTTTGTACTAATCTACAGTGGGAATTTAGCTAAACTTTCTTCATGAAAGCTGTTCCTTTATGTGTCTTCTTTAATTCCCTTTTTGAATCACTCCATTTAGAGTTTTGTACCTCAAGTTATGGCATTTTTTTCCATAACTGGCCGGACTGGTCAATACCCAAAATTTCTGGGCACAAATTAGTTCTGGCAGTTTTGGTGTCCTAAGTTTGGCTAGCAATTTGAATTGGTTATGGTCAAAATTTGAGTTTCTGTTCTTCATGAAAGTTGTTCTATATTGTCTAAGCTTTCCATGGCCATAAAAATCAGGTCATTTGGACCTCTCTACATAAAGTTTATTTCATTTCTTATGGTACCACAATTTGGGTGCCACAATCTTTTTACTTTGTTTTCTTCTTTTCATTTCTTATTTTTACTTAAACTTCTAACAATATTTATTCATATTTTATGTCATATGCCTCACTTACTTGAATGGACAAGTTGGTCAAAAATCATCTCTGAAGGTGAAATGACCAAAATGCTCTTTATTTTGCTTAATGAGCTAAAATTGTCTGTACCGATTGATAAAATTTTCTTGCATTCTATTGCTATCTAAGGCTCAATAACTCTTCACTGAAGTCCCAAAAATTATTTCACAGGGTTTCTCTTGGGTCTAGGGTTGCTAACTGCCTTTACAGTCGCTTCCTATTAGGTCACCCATCGCCGGAGCTTAGGCTCATTTAACCTTAGTACATTTCATTGCTTAAATTTTTCCTTAATTTTTCTTACCATTATTTAGTTTATTTATGACTCCTCACTCTAGTTTAAGTATAGTTCCAGACATTCTGGTTGTTCGGATAGACATTGATCACCGGAACAGTAGAATGTATGGACTATCTAAAGTGGGGGCATTACATAAGCAATGACATTTCGGCCTTGCATCAGTACACAGTCTAACCCATTATGAGAAGGATCACTATAGACAGTATATTCTTTACTCGGTGTAGGTGAAGTTAGGACTGGAGCTTCAGTCAAACATTTCTTTAACTCATCAATGCTTTGCTGGCATTTATCAGTCCACTGAAATTTTACATCATTCCCAAATAGCTTGCTTAGTGGAGATGCTAACATAGAAAATCCCTTTACGAAATGGCGATAGTAACCAGCTAAACCCAGAAAACTGTGAACTTCTGTAAAATTTTTTAGTGGCTTCCAATTAAGGATAGCTTCTACCTTGCTGGGATCTACCTTAATGCCTTCAGTTGATACAATATGCCCTAAGAAAGAAATTTTCTTCAACTAAAATTCACACTTTGATAGTTTGGCATACAACTGATTCTTTCTTAGGGTCTGTAGCATAATCCTCAAGTGCTTATCATACTCCTTTGCACTCTTTGAATACACCAAAATGTCATCAATGAATACCACAACAAACTGATCTAAATATGGCCTGAAGATAGTGTTTATCAGATCCATAAAAGCAGCTGGAGCATTAGTCAACCCAAATGGCATTACTAAAAACTCATAGTGGCCATATCGAGTTCTAAAAGCAGTTTTTGGAATACTCTGCCCTTGCACCTTTAACTGATAATAACCCTATCTCAAGTTAATTTCGGAGAACACAGCTGCACCCTTCAACTGATCAAACAGATCATCTATGCGATGCAGTGGGTATCTATTCTTTATTGTCACTTTATTCAATTATATGTAGTCGATACGCAGATGGAGAGTACCATCTTTCTTCTTAACAAATAACACTGGTGCTCCCAAAGGTGACACACTGTGGTGGATGAAGCCCTTATTAAGTAGTTCTTGCAACTGCACCTTCAACTCCTTCAACTCAGCAGGTGCCATTTTATAAGGTGTAATGGAGATTGGGTCCACACCAGGCATAATCTCTATTTCAAACTGCACTTCTCTTTCTGGAGGTAACCTTGGCAATTCTTCAGGAAATACATCCGAAAAATCACATACTGTAGGAATACTCTTCAATTCTGGGTTCCTTACTTGGGTGTCTCTCACATGGGCCAAATAAGTTTCACACCCTTTTCGATCATTTTTCTAGCAAGTGCAGCTGAAATAAGGTTTGATGGCAATAACTGCCTATCCCCATGTATTACCACATCACTATACTGAGAGAGACAAAAAGTGATTGTCTTCAGTCTACAGTCAATCATCGCATAATGCCTAGTTAACTAATCCATGCCCAAGGTGATGTCATAATCTCTGAAGGGCATTTCAATCAAATCAAATAGGAAAGTATGTTCTTAGATCACCAAAGGACAATCTTTGTACACTCTATTTACCCTAACCTCCAGGCCTAATGGACTAGTTACTAGCACATCAAAGTCCATTTTCACACACGGGATAGTCGCAGAACAGACAACACTAGCACTTGTTAGTAGTATGCCCTAGAGCATATCATTTAGTATATACCTTGTACATATTTTTATTAATAAAAGGCATTTTCACTTTTCCGTTTACATGATATATTTATGTGTAATAGAAAAGGTGCATTGAAATTTTGTTAGAAATATTATTTTTAAGTTGTTAAGAATATGAGTAACAGTATTTCTAGCTCAAAGTATTATAAATAGGTTCACAATCGATGATACTTCACAATAAGGACATGACTTATCCAGAAAGATTGTAATCATGTTTGTTCCCAAGTTATTTATATGAGATATAAATAAGATGGTATGGTGAGTCTCATGCCATATAACAAACATGATAGGCACTTATACATGATAAGTAGGTTGAACCAGTGACATTTTATGACAAGCACATGGAGTTTACTCTTGTCAATATATTGTCATAAATCATATTAGTGCATATAATCTTTAGACCTGAGATAGCACAGTTATCTTGTATATAGGTGGTTTGAGTTTGACACTGCTTTCATACTTGTACTGTGTATGGGTATATGGGCATGTGTTGGCTCCTACTAGTTATATATGGAGGTAGGTGTTAATTAAGATGGAATCTGTTCCCTTAAGTAAATAGGGATAAAATCCTATGTTCATTTAATTGTTCTTAATATTTCAAGTTCCTGGCCAAGACAGATAGATTTAATCAGAAAAGAGTTTCTGATGAGAAAATCTTTTTAATCAAGAATTGAAATTAAAAGAGAACATAATATTCATAGCAAATGGGGTTTCACATAAACCATGACTCCAGCTCAAATTGGGATTTTGTAACAGAGAGATTCTAGTGCATGGTAACATATGATTATAAGTTCATTTAAGGTAAATCTTATTACTAATTGGGTGGCCATGGCACGCTATGCTAAGTGTTAACCATGGTCTATCAGATGCATAAAATGATTTAGAGAAATCATTTATGGTAAGAAAGAGTTCTGATGATATTAAGAGTTGATATCATGTCTCATTGCAAATTAGTGATGAGCCTAGTAAGTCACACACATACACAAGTAATCACTAAATTTAATATCATTTAATTAATTAATTAAAGAGTTTAATTGATTAATTAAATAGGTTTGGTTTGCAATTAGATTGTAAAGTCCCTAGCATGGCTTGAAACCAAATCTAGGTTATTGAATGTATAGTATAAGTTAAATTTATATTTAAAGTGTTTAAATATGAATTTAATTAATGAGAAATTAATTAATAGAGATTAATTAATTAATTTATATTTGATATAAATTGATTAGAAGAAGAGAAATAATTATTTTGGGTTGAGAACTCAAAATTAAGACACAAGGGGTATTTTGGTCATTTGACAGGGTGACTTGTGGCACCATGAGATGGGGACACATGGCACTACACTTAAGCTTTCCATATGTCTTTTAATCATGTAAGATGATCAAAGTCAAGATTAAATATAGGTTTGACACTTGGCACAATGTGATTGGGTCAATGAAACCTAGAGCCAGTCAGAAGGTGACATGTGGCAAGGGTTTAAAGTGATGACCTAGCTATATAAGTGTTATTATGAAAGAGTAAAACGTGTGGCTGCTGTTCTTCTTTGGTGCCACCACCCAAAAAACATCTCCCCTCTCTTCTTCTTCATCTCTCATCAATTCAAAGAGATTAGCCAACAATCTCTTGAATTAAAAATACTAGAAATCGTTTCTAGTGTCCTGTTTACATCTGTAATCTCTCAAAAGGCAAAGCCTGATTTTCTAATTGATAGAAAAAAGCTTGAGAAGCTGTTCAAGGGGCTGCCATAGGTGATCTTGGTGTGGAAAAGCTAGAGGGACAACATCTAGTGTTCTAGACGCATCCCAAAGGTGCCAAACACACTGCAGTGCATCAAAAAGGTTAGTGCACTCGTTCTTGATCTAATCTAGGGTTCTAATGAATTAATTTATTAATTTTAAAATCTTAAATGGAAAATGTAGATCCAAAAATATATTAAAAGAGTTTTAATATGCTGTTTATCATTGAAATCAAATAGATAAAAATAAATCTTGTATGATGCATGAGACCATAGGTAAAAATTTTTGAATTCAATGATCTAAACTTATGTTTTTCATGCTTTCGCTCCTTGAATTGGTATCAGAGCTACTATATTTGTAACACCCCTATGTTCGGTAGTGCGTTCTACTGTTCTAGTGACCAGTATTGTCCGGACAGCTAGGATGCCTAAAACTACACTTCGATATGAGTGAGGAGACATAAAATAATGAAATACAAGAAAAGAAAATACAAAAAAAAGGAAAAATAATAGCAAAGAAATGTAACCAAGTTAAGCGAGCCGAGAACCCTAGCGATGGGTGACCGCACCGGGAAGTCACGGCATGGACCATTGACTAGCCCTGGACCGCGGAGAACCCTGAAAAATATTTTTAGGACTTAAATAGACCCCTATTGAAGTATAAATACCATAAGAAATATTAAATAAAAATTAAATAATTAGTACAAAGAAAAGTGAGAAATCGAAAAACGGACAAAACCCGGTGTTACTGAAAAATCGGGAATGCAACCCGAACAGGGGCATTGTGGTCATTTGACACCCCGAGTTGTCTTTTGATTTAAATGTCCATTGAAAATACATGATATTACACTTGGAAAATATAATGAAAAATTAAATTAGTGGTACCTAATGTAAATAGCAAAAATGAGATTCAAATTGAGTAATTAACACATTTAACTTATAATATAATTAAATATTGGTGAGTGGAGCACTATGGGGTTAAAATAATCACTATGTGGGCAGGTGTATACTCCACTAACACCTTCATCTTCTTCATTCACTCACCATTGCCGAAATGAAGAGCTTGAAAATCCTCCATGGTTGATTTGCTTGAAGCTTCCCAATCTCCTCCATTTTCACCTCCAAACACCAAAGTTACTTCACTAATTTTGATCCCCACCTCACAAGGAAGAAGCAGATACTAAAATCAAGGGAGTTTAGTGAAGATTTAACAAGCCCCAACAATCGGTAAGTATTTAAATTGATTTATTTCTTAAGTAAAGTTTATGGGAAGCTTGAGATGAACAAATTGATGAAGAAAATTTGAGGTTTTGGTGAGTTGTTATTATGCACTAGTTTAGGCAGCCATGGTAATTAAGGAGTTTGAATTATTGTTCACATGAAATTGATGGGTATTGATGTTGATTAAAGTGAATAAAAGTTTTAGTAGGTTAATTCTTGGTGTATGTTAAAGTTGAGCACTTGAGTTGGAAATTGTGTTGAATTTGAAATTCTATGCGTGAATGCCTAAATGGACAGCCATGAAATTGTGCACTAAATGAAATATTATTACATGTATTGTGAAGAATTAATGTTGACTAATGTGAGTTAAAGTGTTAGTAAGTTAACTTCATGCACATGTAATGGTGGACCAAGTGGAAATTTGAGTTTGAAGGCAATTATGGACGCTTGACAAATGTGGCAGCTTGTTAACTCTTTGAAGGATGCTGGAATTCATGAAGTTGTTTAATGAATTTTGGTCCTAAAGTTTGCCAAATATGTATGTAAGTTAGTGGTGAAGATATATGTTATGATAGTGGACATGTAAATGAGCATGAATAGATGATTAAATTATTGTAATTGAGTTTGACAAATTCTGCACTTTATGGTGTATGTTGAATGTGATTGTAAGCTACCAAAATGATCAACAATATGTCGTAAAATATGTTTAGGTTATGGTACAAACCAAAGTTGACATGAATGTGGAGTTTGGTAATGCTAAAGGTGACCTTTGATGAGTATGAAAAAATACAATAGGGCAGTTTATGTTTTGGGCTTAGAACCTTAAGTGTGTGGCTCCAATTGGTATAAGACCAATTGAAGGTAAAACTAGGCACAAAATGTGCCAACTTTCATGAAGGAAGCTTGCCAAAATTCTGCTTGTAAGGTAGCTTGAAAAATGACCAAATCCGGATTAGTGCAATTAAGGCTTGAAAATTTACCAATTGGGCAGCAGTTAGTGTTTAGGCCATAACTCACTCAAAACAGGTCCAATTGACCTGAAATTTTGACCATGAATAGTTAAGACCCATATCTACAAGTCTTATGAAGACACAAAAGCCCAGAAATGACCATAAGCAAGTCAAAAAGCTTGCACAGGTTCGGGTCCAAAAACTAGCCGAACCAAAATTGACCTAAAATGACTTAAAGTGACAAATTTTGGTGCAATTTGACCAGCAATAGTAAAATGACCATAACTTGGTCTACATAAATCATAATGACCTGAAATTTTGCCCTGCGTGCAATAAGACATAGATCTACAAGTTTGTAGTTTTGACTGAAACCCAAAAACCCAGGGAACTAGGTCGTCCGGCTAGGTCAAACTAGTATCCCGGAATCTAGCAAATTGCAAGAAAATGCAAGATACATGGAAATGAATTTGGTAACATGTACCAACCATAAAAGACTATTGAATGTGACATATTAGTAACATTAAAACCTAATTTACCTAGAACACATCGAGGGTTGACATATTAGGTTGACTAAGCAAGTAATAGAATCCAGTGAATTAATTATCAAACATTATCGTTAGAGATAGTTTAAATGAGTACTGAAACACTTCAAATTGTGTTTCTCAGTTAGCAAAGACTCAGGAAAAGGGAAGGAAACACTGAGTCAAGGCCAGGAGATAGTTATCAGAGGTTTGTGCACAACAGTTATTTCTTTTGAATTTTTTCAATTGAAATAAATTATGACTATTTGTATATTCTTGTTTTTCAATTATGGAAATGTGTTTGAATGGATACTTATTGCTTGAAAAATATTGTAAATGGTTTGAAACTGTGGAAAAATTGATTTAGTGTGATTTGTAAAAATTGAAGTTAATTATGAATTGTGTTGCCATTTTGTGAATGAAATTATAACTTTGGAAATTTATTGGATTCTTAGGAATCATTTGAATAAAATGTTTGGAATTGATTTTGTATTCACACTTAGCATGACAGTATCACATCAGTCCTTCTCCATTTATGGGGTTGTGATCGTTTATTTTTCTCCCTCTCTGGTTTACCAGTTGAGGTGATCGGATGAGTACTCATTATATAGCTAGCTTCCTTCCTCATTGATTTCGATTAGTGGGGTTGTGATTGCTTTGTCGTGGTGTAAAACGCAGCATTGATCGGAAAATTGTGTCATGGCTTAAGTTGTGTATGAATTGGCAACACTGTATTCTTAAATTATTTGACTAAATTGTGTTATTATGAGCTTTGATAATTTGTGAAATGGAGTTTAAATTCTTATTGACATTCACTGTCTTTTGAATTTAACCATGTTTTGACTATTTAGATTTATTGTAATATTGTGAAATGGAGTTCAAATTCTTTATGACATTCATTGTCTTGAATTTAACTATGGTTTAAGTATCCACTATTTATATGACTTATGATTTGTGATTTAAAGTTGTATTTGGTTAATGTTGTGCACCACTGAGACATTGTCTCAGCGATAGCTTTTCATTGCTGTCGCAGGTAGACAGACGGACAGGGCAGCAGACTAGGCTGCTAGTGCATTCAGCGAGAGATCATCGGGTATATTGAGTATACCACATTTTGCATTTTGTACTGTAATGTATGTTCACTGTATGTATATATTGTTCTTGATTTTGAGCAGTTGTAAATTAAAATTGTACATTGAAGTTATAAAATAAATTATGAGTTATTTTGGCTTGTAAAAATTGTACTGTATTTCTTTTATCTCAGTCTTTGAAAAATTATTGTGGATTCGAGTTGAAAAACTTATTGTGTTGAATTATGTTGGAGTTTGAGATTGAGAAAAATATTGAAGTGCTTTTTACAGGTTTTCTGAAGAACTGTTTTGTTCAAAATACAGATGGCACTCTGCCAAAATTTTTACAGAAATCACTAATAGTCCAAATGTGTTAGCTGTTTCACTTCAGTTCAAAAAGGTTTTTAACACCTGTAAATTGTGCTCACCACTGTAAAAAGAAGTAAGAAAAGTTTTAAAATCCCTTGTAGTGTATTTAATGGGTTATCAGTAGACGAAGTTGGTAATTCATTAGGTATACTACGGGATCATGTTATGCCCTACAGAGGGGTAGGGTGTGACAATATTTGCCATTTAGATTGTTGATTATATGATTTAATTGTGTGGTATGATCATGAGATAATAGATCCATTGCTGGTTGCAAAAGAATGGTGGCGGCATGGTGATGCACACCATTGGTGCGCACACTTTGTGGTCTCCAATGGTGTGCGCAAGGTTTGTGTTTTTGAATCTACAATTGTTGTATGATCTAAGGTTCATCCTATGACTAATTAAAATGTTTAATCAGGTATTTTAATCACACAATTAAATTTTGATTCAAATATGAATTTTAAAAGTTGTTTGAATGTGATTCAAATATGAATTTTTAAAGTTGTTTGAATGTGATTCAAATCTGAATTTTAAAAGTTGTTTGAATGTGATTCAAATATGAATTTTTAAAGTTGTTTGAATGTGATTCAAATCTGAATTTTTAAATTTGTTTGAATATGTTTCAAATCTGAATTTTTAAATTTATTTGAATGTGATTCAAATCTGAATTTTTAAATTTGTTTGAATCATATTCAAATCTGGATTTTTAAATTGAATATGAGATATTCAATTTAATTTAAGTATGTATGTTTTATTTAATTGTTAAATAGTGATATGCATGATGGATGATCATGGACTATAAAACACCAATGTGATTGGATTTATTTCTTTTATGTTTTTTTGGGTTGTAAATTAATTAATTTATTTGGGCATTATTATTAAGGTTGTAATAATTTTTTGGGTTGTAATTTCATTTATTTGGTTCTTGTAAATTTGCCTTATTATGCCAAGGATTACTATGTAAATGGATTGAAAGAAGAACAAGGAGGTCAAGAGCATTGGTGGGACCAGTGGGAGGAATTCAATATCAAGTGTTGATTATATACTCCTTCAGCAACTCTTGTAATATGAATGAATGAAATGCACCTAGGAATATCCTAATTCAATTCTTGGTGGCTCAGAATTGAATCCCTTAGAAAGTCCATGATCATACCATATTTATTTATTATCCATGAATGCATGAGATGTATGAGAATGTATGCAAGTATGTGATATATGCATTCTAATTGGATAATGTGCAAAGTAAGACCTTAATAGTAATTAGGACGAACACAAAATCTTCCAATCAAATGATTAAGTTGGATATGGTATAATTAAAATAATTATAACATGGGCCCTCCATTGAGGCAATTATTTTAAGAAATTTTAAATACTTGTATAAGATGCAATTAATTTAAGAGATTTCTTAAGAATAATTGTTAAGCATGAGATGTTGTAAATATGTAAATGGTTTCGTGGCCAATATTGAATGTACCTGAGGACATTAAAATTATTTGCATGTTTACTAGCTCAATGGGATCAACTTAACTAATGCAAGATAAGTCAATAATGGATGTACTTGAGATTTTGAACATTAGGGGCTAGGTAAAGGATTGAGCCTCACATGAGATGTGATGGGCAAGGAGTTGCTCACTTATAGTTTATTGTAATTCTAATAATGGATGTACCTGAGGATGATCAATAGAATTATAAGAATTCAATCACCTACTAGAAATCCATCCAACTAGGATTCCCTTTTTCTACTTTGGAAGTGTAGGATTCGCTAAGTTAGTGGGATAACCAATTTGATTAAAAGACCATAATCATTTTCGTTAATTACATGATACATTTACTAATTAATCTAGTTATTTTCTGCAGTTAATTTTCTAATAATAATGAGCACAGAACAACCACCACCATCCAATATCCTGGCAAGCATACTTGATCGCAATAGGTTTGACAGGACCTAATCTATCTGATTGACTAAGAAATTTGAAACTTGTCCTAAACCTTGAACATATAGGATATGTTCTAGACTCAAATGTTCCTGGTCCCTTACCTCCAGAGGCCACTCAAGAGGAACATGAAACTTTGGACAAGTGGAAGGAGCATGATATGAGAGCTAAGTGTTACATGCTTGCTTCTATGAGTACTGAGTTACAGAAGCAGCATGAGAACATGCAGAGTGCGAGTAAGATCCTCCTTAACCTACAAGAGTTGTATGGTGAACACAGCAGGAATGCTAGGTATGAGATATCTAGATAGCTGTTCAACATGAGGATGTTTGAGGGACAGAATGTTGGGGATCATGTCCACAAGATGATTCGGCTGGTTGAGCAGTTGGAACATCTTGACTTTAACATAGATTTCCAACTACAAACGGATTTGATCCTTCAGTCCCTTCTTGAGTCTTTTGAGAATTTTGTGACAAATATTTATATGACTAAGCAGGAATACACCGTGGCTGGTCTAATTAACATGCTGATTATTACCCAAAAGAATATGCTGGGTAATAAAGGAAAAGAGGTAGCTTTGATTGCATCTTCTTTTGCTGGAATGTCCAACAAGAAGAAGGGCAATAAGAAAAAGAAACCTCAGATTCTTGGTCCTTCCAAGAAAATAGCTAAACAGAAAGGGAAGACTAAAGCTAATAAAGGCAAAAGAAAGTGTTTCCACTACCAGAAGGATAGGCATAGGAATAAGAACTGCTTAGAGTATAGCAAGTAGTAGCAGCTTGTATTAATGAAATATTAGACTCCGAGTTGGCAAAAGCTCAACTGTTGAAACTTTAGCCATAGGATCTAAATCTTTATACATGTGTGGACATGTTTTGTATTTAAATAAGGTTTTGCATGTAACTGATGCCTTTTAAGAACATCATTTCTATATCTAGTTTGACTAGAGATGGTTATGAATTTCAGTTCATAAATGATGTTTGCAATATTTATTTTGGAAATAAATATGTTGGTTCGGGTTATATGCATGATGGACTTTATTATCTAGATAATAATGTTAAATACAAATATAATGCAAGCAATCTAAAAGAACGCAATGTCATGATGAAAATCAACTCAAGTTCAAAATATATTTGGCACTTAAGGTTAGGTCATGTTGTAAAAGATAGGATTGCAAAGCTGGGGAAAATGAGGATTTTATCCTCATTGGGTTTTGGACTTACTCCAACTTGTGAATCCTGCCTTCAGGGCAAAATGACTAAATCACCCTTTGTTGGACAAGGACTAAGAGCTGAAAATATTTTGGAGTTAATACATAGTGATGTATGTGGCCCATTTAAAGAAATGGCTAAGAGGCGGGTTTCATTATTTTATTACCTTTACTAATGATAAATCAAGGTTTGGGTATTTGTATTTGATGAAATACAAATGTGAATCCTTTGAAAAGTTAAAAGAATTTAAATCTGAAGTAGAAAATCAAATAGGAAAAAGTATTAAAGCTCTTCGATCAGATCGTGGAGGTGAATACTTGAGTACTGAATTTGATGAATACTTGAGAGAGCATGGCATTGTTTCCCAGCTGACTCCTCCAGGAACACCACAGCTGAATGGTGTATCTGAAGGGAGAAATCGTACCCTATTGGATATGGTACATAGTATGATGAGCTATACTGATATGCCAATCTTCTTTTTGGGATTT